>NW_028260497.1:0-41358 GCF_056163025.1 Triticum urartu
TAGTCTTCGGAAACGGAAAACCCTGAACCAAGAAGAGTTGGATATGTTATGTAGGGTATGTTTTTTTTTATTAATTTTATTTTGAGCTCTCAAGATATCGATATATACATATACAATCTCTACATAATGTCTCTCTCTCTATCTCTATATATTATATATATAATATGTACATTATGCAGTAGACCCATAATGGGAAATCCAAGTGGCTAATTTTTGAATTAAATAAAAAGCCCTTTTAACTCAGTGGTAGAGTAATGCCATGGTAAGGCATAAGTCATCGGTTCAAATCCGATAAAGGGCTTTTTAAATTAGTGGTAGAGTAATCTCGTGCTAAGACGTAAGTCGTTGGTTCGAATCTGATAGAGTACTTTTCTACTAAATTGATTCACTTTTTTTCTTTGTTTTTGAAACTTTCTCTATATTTTTAGAGAATTTTATGACTTAGTGCGGGATGGATGCATTTTTGGTATGAACACTAAATGAAGCACGGAGAATTAATCTATAACGATCAACTAAAAAAAATCCTAGATGAAAACATAACAGAAAAGTTGGAAAAACTCTTTGCTTTGGATCTATTTATACTTTTCGAGTATATTGACAATTCCAAAAAACTGCTCATACTATGATTATAGTATAATCACGAGCGGTTGTATATGGCCCTATCGTCTAGTGATGCCCCTATCGTCTAGTGGTTCAGGACATCTCTCTTTCAAGGAGGCAGCGGGGATTCGACTTCCCCTGGGGGTAGGGAGTATTATGAAAGGAGGTTAATCATAGATTAGCAAAAACCCTAGAATAAATTCTTCCTGGGTCGATGCCCGAGTGGTTAATGGGGACGGACTGTAAATTCGTTGACAATGTCTACGCTGGTTCAAATCCAGCTCGGCCCAAACCAAAAATCTAGGGCTTCGTGAGTATGAACTAAATCCTTTTGTTTTTCTTCCATAAAATAAAATGTCTGATCTATAGAAATAAAAGATAAAGAAAAAAGGGAAATTTTTTTTTCTAATCCATATCTCTCTCATTCCTTTCTTACAAACAAAAGAGTTTTTCTTATTGAAGGCTGGATTATTATCCATTTTTAGTGATAAAAAATCACGACATACTAGTTATGTCACTCTCACTATACCCACGTATAATATAATATGTGGGTATGTAGTATATGATTCGTCTATTTCTTAGAGTACGAAAGACGAATCGAATCTTCTTATGGTTCTATTTAAGAATGGGTATGCCATACACCCCGCGGGGATTGTAGTTCAATTGGTCAGAGCACCGCCCTGTCAAGGCGGAAGCTGCGGGTTCGAGCCCCGTCAGTCCCGAACTAGGGTTCAATGAATGGAGAAATTGATATTTCCTTTTTCCATGAAAAAAAGGGGCAGGGAGCAAGATCAAATACCCACAGGGCACCCTTACTTCACTTTTTTATTTTGCATCTCTCATTAAAGAGGGAGGGAGGGCATATAGGAATTTTTTTTTCACTACTCCCAATCGATAAAGAAAGACACACATACGATATGTGGATTAGTAGAATTTAGGATATTATATTACTCTATCTTTCTTTATGATGATACCATCCTCATCTTAATTTCCTATTCCACTCTTATGGAATAGAGTACCGGTATTTTACCGGAATCCATACATAAATCGTATTCCCTTTTTATTTCAGACCTCTTTTCCCCATCTCACTTCTACTGCTTATTTGGATGTCTATGTGACCCATAGAAAGTGAAAGTTGGTCATATAATACATACATAATTGTATGTATAACTATAAGAAAAAGGAAGGGAAATTGTATAAGATTAAGAAAGTATAAGATTAAGAAAGCTCGTGGGTTAGAGATATAGAAAAGAAAAAGTAGAAAAGGATTAAAAAAGAGGGAATTCCTAATCCAATCAAAAAACCCATTTTGGTCTTAGTGTGGATAGAGGATCTTCCTATGTTATACTATATAACTCTCATCCGTGAAATATAACTCTCATCCATGAATTGATTTGATAGATCCGATATTCATAATATTGAATTGATTCAGTATTATCAGAATGCAAGCCCTACCCTTGAATTTACAAGATACCCCTTTTTCCTCTCCATGGGATTACATCCCGAGTTATTGTGAAAATAAAAAATAAAGAGGTTATGGAAGTCAATATTCTCGCATTTATTGCTACTGCACTGTTCATTCTAGTTCCTACTTCTTTTTTACTTATTATTTATGTAAAAACAGTCAGCCAAAATAATTAATTGGAATTCCAATTAATCATTGAAGAAATTAAAAAGGGATTAAATAAAAAAAATCCAAGTCTTAAATGAAAGGATCTGGTTGGAATCTTAAAGTGTGGTAGAAAGAACTACATATAGTTTTTTCTACGACACTTTAGATTCTTTCTATTATATTATCTTTGAATCTACATAGAATAGATTAGTAGATTGAAATAGTTAAGTAGTCTAATTCAATTTCTTTTTTCATTGCATCCACTTAATTTCAATCAGGTCAAAATAAAAAAATCTAAGACAATTCTTGACCAAAGAATCCATGGAAGGAAAGAAAAATAATATGAAGAATAGACTATAGTAAAAAGTAAAAGGAAATGGAAAATGTGTGATATGCCGTGAATAGTTCCGTGGAAGAAAGTCTAATTTTCTTATGTATAGAACTTTTTTTAACCATTCGTCATTTCTAGTAGAAATTCTGAATTGGTATAATGGCTCTTTCTTACATTACAACTTACAATACAAGAGTTTCTTACAGGAGTGAAACAAAACTAAAGAAAAAGATTAAAGAATAACGTTTGACAAAATGATTAATGCAAAATGATCCATTAAAGAAAAGAATTGATACAACAATTTGATTACTTAATCAATTAGTAGTATCCCTAGAGTCCACTCCTTCCCCATACTACTAGTGAAAGAGAAAATGTAAAGACTACCATTAAAGCAGCCCAAGCGAGACTTACTATATCCATCTAAATTATGTCTCCTATTTCTATGAAGGGATTATTCTACTATTGATCAATAATCATAGTGGAATCAAGGGTACAGAGTCAAAAAGGGATTCCGCCCTAAGGCCATGGATCAATCAGTTCAAGGAATTTACTCCTAACAAATTCTTATAGGAATTCTGGTAGAATTAGAGAGCATTAAAAATACGAGATACTATAGCCCTTTTTTCCTTAAAAAAGAAAGAGTACGGGAATGATGTCCTGAATAGAAGAAGCGGGAATAGGAAGATTTTTTATTCCTTTTGTTACTCTTTTTTTTTTTTTTAAGCAAAGGACGCCCGAATATACCATAAAATTATCGATAGATAAATATTTATTGGATACCTACCTTACCTAATGTTTATTTTTGACCTAAACCCTGCAGCCTTGCTTTGTATCATTCTATGAAAGAATGAAGAGATTTTATCCATAATACAACTCCTAAATTGATTTTTGATCGACCTATTTAATCTGATTCTCGTTAGAATTAAGTAGTCCTTACTTTAGTGTATGTAGGTAACATAAGATGTACGATAAAAAAATGTATAATAATTAGTAAGTCTTGATATTCTTTCGTGGAGTCCCTTCTTGAATCTTAGATTGAAAAAAAAAAAGAATGCCCCTTAGGGACCTTTCTTTGGATACCAAGATTTCTGACATCTTATCCTCGTATTTTAAAATTATCAAATCGAATCTCAATTAAGAACCAATTCAAATTCATATAATAAAAGAATAAGGAAACACTACCTCACCCCTATTGATAACCATTTTGGCCACTACCGTCAAAACAAACCCTAACCCTAGTTTGAGGATAGAACTATGGTATGGTTTCTCTAAACCCAGTATCGGCAGGCCCAGTTACTCTCTTGCCCGAACTTATGCGAAGTAAAAATTTATCGAATTCGATCAGCACTATAAAAAAAACCTAAGTATTTTATTGATCAGGCGGCACCCAGATTTGAACTGGGGATAAAGGATTTGCAGTCCCCTGCCTTACCGCTTGGCCATGCCGCCAAAAAATCCGATCAAAAATCTAGAAAACAGCAAGTATTCATCCACGTTTTCTTACGAAAAGCCCCTTTTATTTTGAATATAATTCTACTTACTTTTTTCCAATCTTTTTCAAAAAATCTATTCCTGCTTTTTTTGATCCAGTTTCTATTATTCTCCTCGATAGATTCTATCTTAAAACATACATTGTTAACACAATAAAACTTCCCATTTCTTTCTATTGAGATGAAAAAGAAGAAAAAGTGGATTTCTATTCACAGGCTGCAAAATTCAGAATAAATTGGAACCGTTAACTAGAATTCTCTTTTTTTTATTGCAGTAGTGAACTACTCTTAAATCGGTATTATCTCCCCCCCCTTCAATGGCATAATAAAATATTATGGCTTTATGCTTAATCCGTGTATAGGTAAACTTTAGGTCCGAACAGCATTATTATCCAAAGATCCCCTTTATGTACATATCTCTATGGGGAATCATGCTTTAATTTTTCAAAGTATTAAATTAAATATCTTGAATAAAAAAAGGAAATTTGCTCTGATATAGAGTATAACCTGACTATCTTGGCGTACCCAAGTGAAATTACGATAAAAGAAAAGCATGGATATGGGGAGAGGTGGATAACTAGATTGGCATGTACTTAAAAAAGGGACTTACTTTATTTTAGAATTCCACAATGAAATACTGAATTTTCTAGCAATTATACTACTCCGATCCGAAATAAAAAAGAACCCTCAAATTATTTTGAGAAATTAAAGTAAGCACGCTATTCTAAATCGAAGTAAAGTCAAACTTTCTAGTATATTATATTACGGCTTTATTACATTCATAGAAAGGAGATAAAATGAGAAATCTTTGCCATCCAATCTGATTAGAATATCATAACATAAAGTATAAGTGGCAGAATTTTTTTTGTAGGAATGTTTTATCAATTCATTTTCATTTCATTTGTACCCCTGGCAAACTCGAACTTTCGTCCAAATGGTCTCTATTCATATGTATGAAATACATATATGAAATACGTATGTGGAGTTCCCTAGAATTTCATGTGATTCAGTAAACAGAATATAGATTCCATGATTGCTAGATCGATCCATAGGGATTGATGAAGAGTGAGCTGATAATGGAATTTTTCTTTGATAAACAGGAAACTTAAGATTAAGATGCTCCGGAATGGAAACGAGGGAATGTCCACAATACCCGGATTTAGTCAGATCCAATTCGAGGGATTTTGTAGGTTCATTAATCAAGCCTTGGCAGAAGAACTTGACAAGTTTCCAACAATTAAAGATCCAGATCACGAAATTGCATTTCAATTATTTGCGAAAGGATATCAACTGCTAGAACCCTCGATAAAAGAAAGAGATGCTGTGTATGAATCACTCACCTATTCTTCCGAATTATATGTATCTGCGAGATTAATTTTTGGTTTCGATGTGCAAAAGCAAACCATTTCTATCGGAAACATTCCTATAATGAATTCCTTAGGAACCTTTATTATAAATGGAATATACCGAATTGTGATCAATCAAATATTGCTAAGTCCTGGTATTTACTACCGCTCGGAATTAGATCATAAGGGAATTTCTATCTACACTGGCACTATAATATCAGATTGGGGGGGGAGATCGGAATTAGCAATTGATAAAAAAGAAAGGATATGGGCTCGCGTGAGTAGAAAACAAAAGATATCTATTCTAGTTCTATCATCAGCTATGGGTTCGAATCTAAGAGAAATTCTGGATAATGTTTCCTACCCTGAAATTTTCTTGTCTTTCCCGAATGCTAAAGAGAAGAAGAGGATTGAGTCAAAAGAAAAAGCTATTTTGGAGTTTTATCAACAATTTGCTTGTGTAGGTGGGGACCTGGTATTTTCGGAGTCCTTATGCGAGGAATTACAAAAGAAATTTTTTCAACAAAAATGTGAATTAGGAAGGATTGGTCGACGAAATATGAATCGGAGACTTAATCTTGATATTCCTCAGAACAATACATTCTTGTTACCACGAGATGTATTGGCCGCTACGGATCATTTGATTGGAATGAAATTTGGAACGGGTATACTTGACGATGACGATATGAATCACTTGAAAAATAAACGTATTCGTTCGGTTGCGGATCTGTTACAAGATCAATTCGGATTGGCTCTTGGTCGTTTACAACATGCAGTTCAAAAAACTATTCGTAGAGTATTCATACGTCAATCGAAACCGACTCCCCAAACTTTGGTAACTCCAACTTCAACTTCAATTTTATTAATAACTACTTATGAGACCTTTTTTGGCACATACCCGTTATCTCAAGTTTTTGATCAAACGAATCCATTGACACAAACTGTTCATGGGCGAAAAGTGAGTTGTTTAGGTCCTGGAGGGTTGACGGGGAGAACCGCAAGTTTTCGGAGCCGAGATATTCATCCGAGTCACTATGGGCGTATTTGTCCAATTGACACGTCTGAAGGAATCAATGTTGGACTTACTGGATCCTTAACAATTCATGCGAGAATTGATCACTTGTGGGGATCCATAGAGAGTCCGTTTTATGAAATATCTGCTGAGAAAGCAAAAGAAAAAAAAGAGAGACAGGTGGTTTATCTATCACCAAATAGAGATGAATATTATATGATAGCAGCAGGAAATTCTTTGTCCTTGAATCAAGGTATTCAGGAAGAACAGGTTGTTCCGGCTAGATACCGTCAAGAATTCTTGACTATTGCATGGGAACAGATTCATGTTAGAAGTATTTTTCCTTTCCAATATTTTTCTATTGGGGGTTCTCTCATTCCTTTTATTGAGCACAATGATGCGAATCGGGCTTTAATGAGTTCTAATATGCAGCGCCAAGCAGTTCCGCTTTCTCGGTCCGAGAAATGCATTGTTGGAACTGGATTGGAACGCCAAACAGCTCTAGATTCGAGGGTTTCCATTATAGCCGAACGCGAGGGAAAGATCATTTCTACTGATAGTCATAAGATACTTTTATCAAGTAGTGGGAAGACTATAAGTATTCCTTTAGTTAACCACCGTCGCTCTAACAAAAATACTTGTATGCACCAAAAACCCCGGGTTCCACGGGGTAAATCCATTAAAAAAGGACAAATTTTAGCAGAAGGAGCTGCTACAATTGGGGGCGAACTTGCTTTAGGAAAAAACGTATTAGTAGCTTATATGCCATGGGAAGGTTACAATTTTGAAGACGCAGTACTAATTAGCGAACGTTTGGTATATGAAGATATTTATACCTCTTTTCACATCCGGAAATATGAAATTCAGACGGATACGACAAGCCAGGGCTCCGCTGAAAAAATCACTAAAGAAATACCACATCTAGAAGAACATTTACTCCGCAATTTGGACAGAAATGGAGTTGTTAGGTTGGGATCCTGGGTAGAAACTGGTGATATTTTAGTAGGTAAATTAACGCCTCAGATAGCGAGCGAATCATCTTATATCGCGGAAGCTGGATTATTACGGGCCATATTTGGCCTTGAGGTTTCCACTTCAAAAGAAACTTCTCTGAAATTACCTATAGGTGGAAGAGGGCGCGTTATCGATGTGAAATGGATCCAAAGGGACCCGCTCGACATAATGGTTCGTGTATATATTTTACAGAAACGTGAAATCAAAGTTGGGGATAAAGTAGCCGGAAGACATGGGAATAAAGGGATCATTTCCAAAATTTTGCCTAGGCAAGATATGCCCTATTTGCAAGATGGAACACCCGTTGATATGGTCTTCAATCCCTTAGGAGTACCCTCCCGAATGAATGTGGGACAAATATTTGAAAGCTCGCTCGGATTAGCGGGGGATCTGCTAAAGAAACATTATAGAATAGCACCCTTTGATGAGAGATATGAGCAAGAGGCTTCAAGAAAACTTGTGTTTTCAGAATTATATGAAGCCAGTAAAGAAACAAAAAATCCATGGGTATTTGAACCCGAGTACCCGGGAAAAAGCAGAATATTTGATGGAAGAACAGGCGACCCCTTTGAGCAACCTGTTCTAATAGGGAAGTCCTATATCTTAAAATTAATTCATCAAGTTGATGAGAAAATTCATGGGCGTTCTACTGGGCCCTACTCACTTGTTACACAACAACCGGTTAGAGGAAGAGCCAAGCAAGGGGGACAACGAGTAGGAGAAATGGAAGTTTGGGCTTTAGAAGGATTTGGTGTTGCTCATATTTTACAAGAGATACTTACTTATAAATCTGACCATCTTATAGCTCGCCAAGAAATACTTAATGCTACGATCTGGGGAAAAAGAATACCTAATCATGAGGATCCTCCAGAATCTTTTCGAGTGCTCGTTCGAGAACTACGATCTTTGGCTCTAGAACTGAATCATTTCCTTGTATCTGAAAAGAACTTCCAGGTTAATAGGGAGGAAGTTTGATCGGAATAAATATAAATTCTTTTCTTATTTCTATTTTATGATTGACCAATATAAACATCAACAACTTCAAATTGGACTCGTTTCCCCTCAACAAATAAAGGCTTGGGCTAACAAAAACCTACCTAATGGAGAAGTCGTTGGCGAAGTCACAAGGCCCTCTACTTTTCATTATAAAACCGATAAACCAGAAAAAGATGGATTGTTTTGCGAAAGAATCTTTGGACCCATAAAAAGCGGGATTTGCGCTTGTGGCAATTCTCGAGCGAGCGGAGCTGAAAACGAAGACGAAAGATTTTGCCAAAAATGCGGGGTCGAATTTGTGGATTCTCGGATACGAAGATATCAAATGGGATACATCAAACTCGCATGTCCCGTGACTCATGTGTGGTATTTGAAAGGTCTTCCTAGTTATATCGCGAATCTTTTAGATAAACCTCTTAAGAAGTTGGAGGGCCTAGTATACGGCGATTTCTCTTTTGCTAGGCCCAGCACTAAAAAACCCACTTTTTTACGATTACGAGGTTTATTCGAAGAGGAAATTGCATCCTGTAACCACAGCATTTCTCCCTTTTTTTCTACCCCAGGCTTTGCAACATTTCGAAATCGGGAAATTGCGACAGGAGCAGGTGCTATTAGAGAACAATTAGCAGATTTGGATTTGCGAATTATTATAGAGAATTCTTTGGTCGAATGGAAGGAATTAGAAGACGAGGGGTATAGTGGAGATGAGTGGGAAGATAGAAAAAGACGAATAAGAAAAGTTTTTTTGATTAGACGCATGCAATTGGCGAAACATTTTATTCAAACAAATGTAGAACCAGAATGGATGGTTTTGTGCTTATTACCGGTTCTTCCTCCCGAATTGAGACCTATTGTTTATAGGTCTGGAGATAAAGTAGTGACTTCAGACATTAATGAACTTTATAAGAGAGTTATCCGTCGGAACAACAATCTTGCCTATCTATTAAAAAGAAGTGAATTAGCGCCAGCAGATTTAGTAATGTGCCAGGAAAAATTGGTACAAGAAGCCGTGGATACACTTCTTGATAGTGGGTCCCGCGGGCAACCGACGAGGGATGGTCACAATAAAGTATACAAATCACTTTCAGATGTAATTGAAGGTAAAGAGGGAAGGTTTCGCGAGACTCTGCTTGGGAAACGGGTCGATTACTCGGGGCGTTCTGTCATTGTTGTGGGTCCTTCGCTTTCATTACATCAATGTGGATTACCTCTAGAGATAGCAATAAAGCTTTTTCAGCTATTTGTAATTCGCGATTTAATCACGAAACGCGCCACTTCTAATGTAAGGATTGCTAAAAGGAAAATTTGGGAAAAAGAACCCATTGTATGGGAAATACTTCAAGAAGTTATGCGGGGACATCCTGTACTGTTAAATAGAGCACCTACCCTGCATAGATTAGGCATACAGGCCTTTCAACCCACTTTAGTAGAGGGGCGTACTATTTCTTTACACCCATTAGTGTGTAAGGGTTTCAATGCGGACTTTGATGGAGATCAAATGGCTGTTCATCTACCTTTATCCTTGGAAGCTCAGGCAGAAGCCCGTTTACTTATGTTTTCTCATATGAATCTCTTATCTCCCGCTATTGGGGATCCTATTTGCGTACCAACCCAAGACATGCTTATCGGGCTTTATGTATTAACGATTGGAAAGCGTCGAGGTATTTGTGCAAATAGATATAATAGTTGCAGAAACTACCCAAATCTAAAAGTAAATTACAATAATAATAATAATTTTAAATATAGGAAAGATAAAGAACCCCATTTTTCTAGTTCTTATGATGCACTGGGAGCTTATAGACAAAAACTAATCAGTTTAGATAGTCCCTTGTGGCTACGATGGAACCTGGATCAACGCGTCATTGGGTCAAGAGAAGTTCCGATTGAAGTTCAATATGAATCTTTGGGGACTTATCATGAGATTTATGCCCACTATCTAATAATGGGAAATAGAAAAAAAGAAATTCGTTCGATATACATTCGAACCACTCTTGGTCATATTTCTTTTTATAGAGAAATAGAGGAAGCCATACAAGGATTTAGTCAGGCCTATTCATACACTACCTAAACAAGAAAGTTAGATTCGGCGATGCCCCTCCCCTTTCGGGGGGCATTCCGATTTCCCTAGTATCATCATTATTTGCCACGCGAATCCAGATTGAGATTGAGGCAATTAAGTTAATTAAATTTTCGAATCACTGACTCAGGCCCATTGTCGAATCCTACTCAGCAATTGTCGAATCCTACTCAGCCGAAAAGGGGGTACTTATGTATGGCGGAACGGGCCAATCTGGTCTTTCATAATAAAGAGATAGACGGAACTGGTATGAAACGACTTATTAGCAGATTAATAGATCATTTTGGAATGGGATATACATCCCATATACTGGATCAACTAAAGACTCTGGGCTTCCATCAAGCCACTACTACATCGATTTCGTTAGGAATCGAGGATCTTTTAACAATACCCTCTAAGGGATGGTTAGTCCAAGACGCGGAACAACAGAGTTTTCTTTTGGAGAAACACTATTATTATGGGGCTGTACACGCGGTAGAAAAATTACGCCAATCTGTTGAGATATGGTATGCGACAAGTGAATATTTGAAACAAGAAATGAATTCAAATTTTCGGATAACGGATCCTTCTAATCCAGTCTATCTAATGTCTTTTTCAGGAGCCAGAGGAAATGCATCTCAAGTACACCAATTAGTAGGTATGAGAGGATTAATGTCGGACCCTCAAGGACAAATGATTGATTTACCTATTCAAAGCAATTTACGCGAGGGACTTTCTTTGACAGAATATATAATTTCCTGCTATGGAGCCCGCAAAGGGGTTGTAGATACTGCTGTGCGAACAGCAGATGCTGGATATCTTACACGTAGACTTGTTGAAGTAGTTCAACATATTATTGTGCGTAGAAGAGATTGTGGTACTATCCGAGGTATTTCTGTAAGTCCTCAAAATGGGATGACGGAAAAACTTTTTGTCCAAACACTAATTGGTCGTGTATTAGCAGACGATATATATATCGGTTCACGATGCATTGCCGCGCGAAATCAAGATATTGGAATTGGATTAGTCAATCGATTCATAACTGCCTTTCGAGCACAACCATTTCGAGCACAACCAATATATATTAGAACCCCCTTTACTTGCCGAAGCACTTCTTGGATCTGTCAATTATGCTATGGCCGGAGTCCTACTCATAGTGATCTGGTCGAATTGGGAGAAGCCGTAGGTATTATTGCAGGTCAATCAATTGGGGAGCCAGGGACTCAACTAACATTAAGAACTTTTCATACTGGCGGAGTATTCACAGGGGGTACTGCCGACCTTGTACGATCCCCTTCGAATGGAAAAATAAAATTCAATGAGAATTTGGTTCACCCCACACGTACCCGTCATGGGCAGCCTGCTTTTCTATGTTATATAGACTTGCATGTAACTATTCAGAGTCAAGATATTCTATATAGTGTGAATATTCCCTCAAAAAGCTTGATTCTAGTGCAAAATGATCAATATGTAAAATCCGAACAAGTAATTGCGGAGATTCGTGCCGGAACGTCCACTTTACATTTTAAAGAAAGGGTACAAAAGCATATTTATTCTGAATCAGACGGCGAAATGCACTGGAGTACTGATGTTTACCATGCGCCCGAATATCAATATGGTAATCTTCGCCGATTACCAAAAACAAGCCATTTATGGATATTGTCAGTAAGTATGTGCAGATCCAGTATAGCGTCTTTTTCACTCCACAAGGATCAAGATCAAATGAATACTTATGGTAAAAAAGATAGGGAAATTCTTGATTATTCAACGTCGGATCGAATCATGTCCAATGGCCATTGGAATTTTATCTATCCTTCTATTTTTCAAGATAATTCAGATTTGTTGGCGAAAAAGCGAAGAAATAGGTTCGTCATTCCATTACAATATCATCAAGAACAAGAGAAAGAACTAATATCCTGTTTTGGGATTTCGATTGAAATCCCCCTTATGGGTGTTTTACGTAGAAATACTATTTTTGCTTATTTTGACGATCCCCGATACAGAAAAGATAAAAAGGGTTCAGGAATTGTTAAATTTAGATATAGGACCCTAGAAGAAGAATATAGGACTCGAGCGGAAGACTCAGAAGAGGAATATGAGACCCTAGAAGACGAATACAGGACCCGAGAGGACGAATATGAATATGAAACCCTAGAAGAATCTAAATATGGAATCCTAGAAGACGAATACGAATATGAAACCCTAGAAGACGAATATGGGAGCCCAGAAAACGAATATGGGAACCCAGAGAACGAATATAGGACTTTAGAGAAAGACTCAGAAGAGGAATATGGGAGCCCAGAGAGCAAATATAGGACCCAAGAGGACGAATATGGAACTCTAGAGGAAGACTCAGAAGACGAATATGGCAGCCCCGGGGAAAGCGCAGAGGAAAAATATGGTACTTTAGAGGAAGACTCAGAAGAAGATTCAGAGGACGAATACGAGAGCCCAGAGGAAGATTCCATCTTAAAAAAAGAGGGTTTGATTGAGCATCGAGGAACAAAAGAATTTAGTCTAAAATACCAAAAAGAAGTAGATCGGTTTTTTTTCATTCTTCAAGAACTTCATATCTTGCCGAGATCTTCATCCCTAAAGATACTTGACAATAGTATTATTGGAGTGAATACACAACTCACAAAAAATACAAGAAGTCGACTAGGCGGACTGGTCCGAGTGAAGAGAAAAAAAAGCCATACGGAACTCAAAATATTTTCCGGAGATATTCATTTTCCTGAAGAGGCGGATAAGATATTAGGTGGCTGTTTGATACCGCCAGAAAGACAAAAAAAAGATTCTAAGGAATCAAAAAAAAGGAAAAATTGGGTCTATGTTCAACGGAAAAAAATTCTCAAGAGCAAGGAAAAGTATTTTGTTTCCGTTCGCCCTACAGTGGCATATGAAATGGACGAAGGAAGAAATTTAGCAACACTTTTCCCGCAGGATCTCTTGCAAGAAGAAAATAATCTCCAAATTCGACTTGTCAATTTTATTTCTCATGAAAATAGCAAGTTAACTCAAAGAATTTATCACACAAATAGTCAATTTGTTAGAACTTGCTTAGTAGTGAATTGGGAACAAGAAGAAAAAGAAAAGGCTGGTGCTTCCCTTGTTGAGGTAAGAGCAAATGATCTTATTCGCGATTTCCTAAGAATTGAGTTAGTCAAGTCCACTATTTCGTATACACGAAAAAGGTATGGTAGGACAAGTGCAGGACCGATTCCCCATAATAGGTTAGATCGCGCCAATATCAATTCTTTTTATTCCAAGGCGAAGATTGAATCACTTAGCCAACATCCAGAAGCTATTGGCACTTTGTTGAATCGAAATAAAGAATACCACTCTTTGATGATTTTGTCGGCATCCAACTGTTCTCGAATTGGTTTATTCAAGAATTCAAAACATCCCAATGCGATAAAAGAATGGAATCCTAGAATTCCTATTCGAGAAATTTTTGGGCCCTTAGGCGCTATTGTAGCTAGTATATCGCATTTTTCTTCATCTTACTATTTACTAACGCATAATAAAATCCTGTTAAAAAAATATTTGTTCGTTGACAATTTAAAACAAACCTTCCAAGTACTTCAAGAACTTAAATACTCTTTAATAGATGAAAATAAAAGGATTTCTAATTTCGATAGTAACATAATGTTGGATCCATTCCTTTTGAATTGTCACTTTGTCCATCATGATTCTTGGGAAGAGACATTGGCAATAATTCACCTTGGACAATTTATTTGTGAAAATGTATGTCTATTTAAATCGCACATAAAAAAATCCGGTCAAATTTTCATTGTAAATATGAATTCCTTTGTTATAAGAGCAGCTAAACCTTATTTGGCCACTACAGGAGCAACTGTTAATGGTCATTATGGAGAAATCCTTTACAAGGGAGATAGGTTAGTTACGTTTATATATGAAAAATCGAGATCTAGTGACATAACGCAAGGTCTTCCAAAAGTGGAACAAATCTTTGAAGCGCGTTCAATTGATTCATTATCCCCGAATCTCGAAAGGAGAATTGAGGATTGGAATGAGCGTATACCAAGAATTCTTGGGGTCCCTTGGGGATTCTTGATTGGAGCTGAGCTAACCATAGCCCAAAGTCGTATCTCTTTGGTTAATAAAATCCAAAAGGTTTATCGATCCCAAGGGGTACAGATCCATAATAGACATATAGAGATTATTATACGCCAAGTAACATCAAAAGTGCGGGTTTCCGAAGATGGAATGTCTAATGTTTTTTCGCCTGGGGAATTAATCGGACTATTGCGAGCGGAACGAGCAGGACGAGCTTTGGATGAATCGATCTATTATCGGGCAATCTTATTGGGAATAACAAGGGCTTCCCTGAATACCCAAAGTTTCATATCTGAAGCAAGTTTTCAAGAAACTGCTCGAGTTTTAGCAAAAGCTGCCCTACGAGGTCGCATTGATTGGTTGAAAGGCTTGAAAGAAAACGTAGTTCTGGGGGGGATTATACCTGTTGGTACCGGATTCCAAAAATTTGTGCATCGTTCCCCACAAGACAAGAACCTTTATTTCGAAATAAAAAAAAAAAATCTATTCGCGTCGGAAATGAGAGATTTTTTGTTTCTCCATACAGAATTAGTTTCTTCAGATTCTGACGTAACAAACAATTTTTATGAGACATAAGAACCCCCATAAAAATATTTTTTACTTTACTAGACTTTTGAACTTAGAACACTAACAGGTCAAATTTTAGATTTTTAAGATTTTTATTTTAATAAGTAAAACAAGTCAGTTAATTCATTAAGGTGGTTATGTTTATACCATGTATCAATGGCCAACTCTTATCTTAGTACAAGGTTCTCTCGGAACAATTATTATTTATTTCAAGCTATTTCGGATCTTTCTTAATCTTCAAAAAGAACTAAATTCCGTAATGGAATGGTAGGATTAAAAAAAAGGAAGTGTGGAAAAAATGACAAGAAGATATTGGAACATTAATTTGAAAGAGATGATAGAAGCAGGAGTTCATTTTGGTCATGGTATTAAGAAATGGAATCCTAAAATGGCCCCTTACATTTCGGCAAAGCGTAAAGGTACTCATATTATAAATCTCGCTAGAACGGCTCGTTTTTTATCAGAAGCTTGTGATTTAGTTTTTGATGCAGCAAGTCAGGGAAAAAGTTTCTTAATTGTTGGTACCAAAAAAAGAGCAACAGATTTAGTAGCATCAGCTGCAATAAGGGCTCGTTGTCATTATGTTAATAAAAAGTGGTTCAGTGGTATGTTAACGAATTGGTCGATTACGAAAACTAGACTTTCTCAATTTAGAGACTTAAGAGCAGAAGAAAAAATGGGAAAATTCCACCATCTCCCAAAAAGAGATGTGGCAATCTTGAAGAGAAAATTATCTACTTTGCAAAGGTATCTCGGCGGGATCAAATATATGACGAGATTGCCAGACATTGTGATCGTCCTTGATCAGCAAAAAGAGTATATAGCTCTTCGGGAATGTGCCATTTTGGGGATTCCTACTATTTCTTTAGTCGATACAAATTGTGACCCGGATCTCGCGAATATATCGATTCCAGCCAACGATGACACTATGACTTCAATTCGATTGATTCTTAACAAATTAGTATTTTCAATTTGTGAGGGCCGTTCTCTCTATATAAGAAATCGTTGATTAAGAATATATAGTGAATTCTTGGGCAACTGCGTAAATTTATGGAATCACTTACTTTACTATATCTTTTTTTTTGCATAGAATTTTTTTTGCATAGAAAAAAGAAGGGGAATATTGATATATATTAGAGGGTATTGATATATATTATGATCTGATGTGCTTTCTTGGTATCCTAAATATAAGATTAATACTTCAAGTTGCTGAGTTGAGAAAGAGATGGTTGAATCAAAAGAATTCCTTTTTTGAAGTTCAATTTTTATCAGAGGACAATATGAATATTATACCTTGTTCCATTAAAACACTCAAGGGGTTATACGATATATCGGGTGTAGAAGTAGGCCAACACTTCTATTGGCAAATAGGAGGTTTCCAAATTCATGCCCAAGTACTCATCACTTCTTGGGTCGTAATTACTATCTTGCTAGGTTCAGTTGTCATAGCTGTTCGGAATCCACAAACCATCCCGACCGACGGTCAGAATTTTTTTGAATATGTCCTTGAGTTTATTCGAGACTTGAGCAAAACTCAGATTGGAGAAGAATATGGTCCCTGGGTTCCCTTTATTGGAACTATGTTCCTTTTTATTTTTGTTTCGAATTGGTCGGGTGCTCTTTTACCTTGGAAAATTATAGAGTTACCCCATGGGGAATTAGCAGCGCCCACGAATGATATAAATACTACTGTTGCTTTAGCTTTACTCACGTCAGCGGCATATTTTTATGCTGGTCTTAGCAAAAAAGGATTGAGCTATTTCGAGAAATATATTAAACCAACTCCAATCCTTTTACCAATTAACATCCTAGAAGATTTCACAAAACCATTATCGCTTAGCTTTCGACTTTTCGGGAATATATTGGCGGATGAATTAGTCGTTGTTGTTCTTGTTTCTTTAGTCCCCTTAGTAATCCCTATACCGGTCATGTTTCTTGGATTATTTACAAGCGGTATTCAAGCTCTTATTTTTGCAACATTAGCCGCAGCCTATATAGGTGAATCCATGGAGGGTCATCATTGAATTGACTCTTTTTGGAAATAGTATTTTTTTTTTTTGCAGCTTAGCTCAATTCATGCATGGTTCCAGATAATCTGCTTGGTTGCAAAAAAATAGTTAGAAATGCGTATGAATATATAGCCTAGAGTTGTAGGAGAGAGAATAGAATAGACTATATTATGGAATTTTCAAAGTATATATGCATTAAGGAGGGTGGAGTCAGGCTAGATCTATACTATAATATCCTTAATGTCTATAAGTGGAGTCCTCTTTTATGCAGGTTTCCACTTTAAGCAATGATTTTAGAATCCGATTCAATAGAAAATGAGAAAATATGCAAACAAAATAGAAGAAACAAATGTATATATATAGGATATTATATTATATATTCCTAGGTTAGATTCATTATCTAATCCGATATATGGATATGGAATTCCCTTCTATGTAGTTCGGACAATTCACATTATCATTTCAATTTGATTTCAATTTGTACTTTTTAGTTACTTTACTTCTCCCCAATAGAGCTTAGAAGTAAGAATTTATTGGTTGATTGTATCCTTAACCATTTCTTTTTTTTGACACGAGGAACTACTCACCATGAATCCACTAATTGCTGCTGCTTCTGTTATTGCTGCTGGATTGGCCGTAGGGCTTGCTTCTATTGGACCTGGAGTTGGTCAAGGTACTGCTGCAGGACAAGCTGTAGAAGGTATTGCGAGACAGCCAGAAGCAGAAGGTAAAATACGAGGTACTTTATTGCTTAGTCTAGCTTTTATGGAAGCTTTAACAATTTATGGACTAGTTGTGGCACTAGCGCTTTTATTTGCGAACCCTTTTGTTTAATCTTAAAAAAAAAATTCTTTCGATTTCGATTAGATACTTTTTTCTTTTTTTAGTAAATTGGTATTTGCTTCCACAATTCCAATTATATCAATACTTTATTTAATTTACTCCTATTTATTACTCCTGGAATTATCTATTTATCGGGACAGATAATACCCCATTCTAGGAAGGGCTGAGTTGAGTATTATTAATTTAGAAGATATGCTCACCTTCTTATTTCCCGTCCTTAGTTTAGGAAAGTGGAAAGTTTTTTCCTTTTATTTTAGGAATTTTGGGAACAGAACATTTCAACAAAGGAAGTCTTTCACCGGTCAAACAAGACGTAAGACTTAATCTAAAAGAAATTACTAGATTGAATCTATTTGCATTAAAAAAACCGATCAAAAAAGGGCGAGCGAAGTAAGTGATCGAAAAACTTTGTTCTTTGTTCGTCCTATCTATAAGAGGAGAGCATATGAAAAATGTAACCCATTCTTTCGTTTTTTTAGCTCACTGGCCATCCGCTGGCAGTTTCGGGCTTAATACCGATATTTTAGCAACAAATCTAATAAATCTAACTGTAGTGGTTGGTGTTTTGATTTTTTTTGGAAAGGGAGTGTGTGCGAGTTGTCTATTTCAAGAATAGATTGGATCTATCCGGCTGCACTTTATAATATTTTTTAGTATTTTTCGGATAAATAAGAAAAGGGTGCACGATCTCGACGAATTACTTCTGAATAAATTCAGAAATCATATGGAAGAACCATAGCATTTCGCGACTCATTGGTAAATCAACTTTGATTCTCTATAAACCAAGAATGTGAGACCATTAACACGGTTAAAGCTAAACTGCTTGAAGTCCAGGCAAAAAGAGGTACTCTTTCTACAACTATATTAGTATTAGTACCAATTTAAACGGGAAATAGCTAATGTAAAATTTATCTGATATAGAACACTCATATCGATAAAATGGTTTGAACTATTTACTAGAAAAAAAAGGGGGCACCCTGCCCTTTTTTAACCAATGCCGAATCGACGACCTATGTATAAAAAAGAGAAATTTTTTGGATTTGAAGAAAAAAAAAATAAAAAAGAATTCTATTAATTTTCATTTTCCATTTATTTAGTTAGTTTTTCTTAATGAAATTGAAATTATTAACTAGAGGGCAAATAAAAATAAAGAAACAACTTTGCTGACCATGATATATTTTTATCTAGGCGGAAGAGTCCTCTTAATATTTATCTAGTCTTATATAGGTTTCGGTATATTGAAATATAAACATAAAAAAGAAGATAGAGGATAGGCTCATTACTTAAAAAAAAGATATGGAAATAGCTATAGAAAAAAAAAAAGGAGCGTGAGAGCCAAATGAATCGAAAGATTCATGTTTGGTTCGGGAAGAGATCATAAAAGTTGTAAACTTACAAAATAATCTACTTTCATTAAAAGATTTATTAGATAATCGAAAACAGAGGATCTTGAGTACTATTCGAAATTCAGAAGAATTGCGTAGAGGGACCATTGAGCAACTCGAAAAAGCTCGGATTCGATTACAGAAAGTCGAACTAGAAGCGGATGAGTATCGAATGAATGGATACTCTGAGATAGAACGAGAAAAAGCAAATTTGATTAATGCTACTTCTATTAGTTTGGAACAATTGGAAAAGTCTAAAAACGAAACCCTTTATTTTGAAAAACAAAGGGCAATGAATCAGGTCCGACAGCGGGTTTTCCAACAGGCCGTACAAGGAGCTCTAGGAACTCTGAATAGTTGTTTGAATACCGAGTTACATTTCCGTACGATTCGTGCTAATATTGGCATTCTCGGGTCCCTGGAATGGAAGAAATAATTAAATTAATTAGGCCTTGAACTTCTACTTTCGTTTAGAATTTAGGCATTATTTTTCCCCTTGCTTCCGAAAAAAGAGTCAAGAAACACTAATGGCAACCCTTCGAGTCGACGAAATTCATAAAATTCTCCGCGAACGTATTGAACAATATAATAGGAAAGTAGGGATTGAGAATATAGGTCGCGTAGTTCAAGTGGGGGATGGGATTGCTCGTATTATAGGTCTTGGTGAAATAATGTCAGGTGAATTAGTCGAATTTGCAGAAGGTACTAGGGGTATTGCTCTGAATTTGGAATCCAAAAATGTTGGGATTGTATTAATGGGCGATGGGTTGATGATACAAGAGGGAAGTTTTGTAAAAGCAACAGGAAGAATTGCTCAGATACCCGTGAGTGAGGCTTACTTGGGTCGTGTTGTAAATGCTCTGGCTAAACCTATTGATGGGAAAGGCGAAATTATAGCTTCCGAATCTCGCTTAATTGAATCTCCTGCTCCAAGTATAATTTCCAGGCGTTCCGTATACGAACCTCTTCAAACAGGGCTTATTGCTATCGATTCGATGATCCCTATAGGGCGCGGTCAGCGAGAGTTAATTATTGGGGACAGACAGACTGGCAAAACAGCAGTAGCCACAGATACAATTCTCAATCAAAAAGGGCAAGGTGTAATATGTGTTTATGTAGCTATCGGTCAAAGAGCATCCTCCGTAGCTCAAGTAGTAACTACTTTCCATGAGGAGGGGGCCATGGAATACACTATTGTAGTAGCTGAAATGGCGGATTCACCTGCTACATTACAATACCTCGCTCCTTATACGGGAGCAGCCCTGGCTGAGTATTTTATGTACCGCGAACGGCATACTTTAATAATTTATGATGATCTCTCCAAACAGGCACAAGCTTATCGCCAAATGTCCCTTCTATTAAGAAGACCTCCCGGACGTGAGGCTTATCCAGGGGATGTTTTTTATTTGCATTCACGCCTTTTAGAAAGAGCCGCTAAATTAAATTCTCTTTTAGGCGAAGGAAGTATGACCGCTTTACCAATAGTTGAGACTCAATCTGGAGACGTTTCCGCCTATATTCCTACTAATGTAATCTCCATTACAGATGGACAAATATTCTTATCTGCGGATCTATTCAATGCCGGAATTCGACCCGCTATTAATGTGGGTATTTCTGTTTCCAGAGTAGGATCCGCGGCTCAAATTAAAGCCATGAAACAAGTAGCTGGCAAATCAAAATTGGAACTAGCGCAATTCGCAGAGTTACAAGCCTTTGCACAATTCGCCTCTGCTCTCGATAAAACAAGTCAGAATCAATTGGCAAGGGGTCGACGATTAAGGGAATTGCTTAAACAATCCCAGGCAAATCCTCTCCCAGTGGAAGAGCAGATAGCTACTATTTATACCGGAACAAGAGGATATCTTGATTCGTTAGAAATTGAACAGGTAAATAAATTTCTGGATGAGTTACGTAAACATCTAAAAGATACTAAACCTCAATTCCAAGAAATTATATCTTCTAGCAAGACATTCACCGAGCAAGCGGAAATCCTTTTGAAGGAAGCTATTCAGGAACAGCTGGAACGGTTTTCTCTTCAGTAACAAATAAATTTTGCATGTCTACTCTTGTTAGTAGAATAGGAATCGTTGAGAAAGCTTTTTCATTTGAATCATGCAAAAAAGTTTTCTTTGTTTTTAGTTTAGTATAGTTATTTAAAGAATAGATAGAAATAAGATTGCGTCCAATAGGATTTGAACCTATACCAAAGGTTTAGAAGACCTCTGTCCTATCCATTAGACAATGGACGCTTTTCTTTCATATTTTATTCTTTCTTTTATTTTTTTGCTTCTTCCGAGAAAAAACTGTTAGACCAAAACTCTTTTAGGAAATCAAAAAATCCAGATACAAATGCATGATGTATATATTATATCATGCATATATCATAAAGAAGGAGTATGGAGGCGGTAGTGGGAATCGAACCCGCAACCCCAAGGTTATGAGCCTTATGAGCTACCAAACTGCTCTATACTCTTAAACTAAAGAGGGGTAACTAGTGGATAAAAGAGGGTTGGATACGCCCCTCTACCAATATCTATACAAATAGAATAGTCCATTTATACAGAATGGTAAAGAGGGCTCCTCTATGATTATCAATTCCAGAAATCCATACAAATACGAAAGGGTATTTTATCCTTACCAACTGGATCTTGTTGCACCCGGTAACAAACATTCATAAACCATTTCTCGAAGTACGTGTCCGGATAGCCCAAAATGTCGATAGTTAGCTCTAGGTCTTCCGGTCAAAAAACAACGTCGATGAAGGCGTGTAGGTGCACTATTACGCGGTAGGGATTGCAATTTTTCTCGCATTTTCGTTTTTTCACTCAAACTCAAGGGAGAAACTTTGCTTCTTATCTTTTTTTTTAAAGATTGACGAATCAAATGATATTTCTGTTCTAATTTCTGCCGCTTCTTCTCCCTCTGAATCAAACTTTTTTTTGCCATAATGTGTCGTTGCTATTATTACCAAGTATACGGTTCTAATCCTAGATGGAAAAATAAATAGAAAAAGAAATCTAAAAAGGCAGATCCTCCCTCTCTATCAAGAGTAATGAACTAGGTGCTGATACAGTACAAAAAAACAAACTAAATTAACCAAACTTGCCTGATGTTGAGGCAATCAAGAAAGCTGCATAAGTGAATATATAACCCACGGAAAAGTGAGCTAATCCAACCAATCTTGCTTGCACAATGGAAAGAGCCACGGGCTTATCTCTCCAGCGAATTAAATTAGCTAAAGGTGTGCGTTCATGAGCCCATGCTAAAGTCTCAATTAATTCCTGCCAATACCCCCGCCAGGAAATTAAGAACATAAATCCAGTAGCCCAAACAAGATGTCCAAATAAGAACATCCACGCCCATACCGATAAACTATTCATCCCAAAAGGATTATATCCATTGATAAGTTGTGAAGAGTTTAACCATAGGTAATCTCTTAACCATCCCATCAAATAAGTGGAGGATTCATTAAATTGTGAAACGTTGCCCTGCCATAATGTGATATGTTTCCAATGCCAATAAAAAGTAACCCACCCAATGGTATTTAACATCCAGAAAACTGCCAAATAAAATGCGTCCCAAGCAGAAATATCACAAGTACCGCCGCGCCCTGGGCCGTCACAAGGAAAACTATATCCAAAATCCTTTTTATCTGGCATTAATTTGGAACCGCGTGCATCTAAAGCGCCCTTTACTAAAATCAATGTAGTTGTATGCAAACCTAGAGCAATAGCATGATGAACCAAGAAATCCCCAGGTCCTATTGTTAAGAAAAGCGAATTACTATTCTCATTAACAGCATTCAACCATCCGGGCAACCATAGGCTTCGACCCGCATTGAAAGCGGGGCCATTCGTTGAAGATAAGAGTATATCGAACCCATATGTCGTCTTGCCATGAGCAGATTGTATCCATTGGGCAAATATAGGTTCGATCAAGATTTGCTTTTCTGGAGTACCAAAAGCAAGCATGACGTCGTTATGAACATAAAGGCCCAAGGTATGGAATCCTAGAAAGAGGCTAGCCCAACTTAAATGAGATATGATAGCTTCTTTATGGTCTAACATTCTTGCCAATACATTATCCTCATTCTGTTCCGGATTGTAATCCCTAATGAAAAAAATAGCTCCATGAGCAAAAGCCCCTGTCATGATGAACCCTGCAATATATTGGTGATGAGTATATAAAGCAGCTTGAGTAGTAAAGTCTTGTGCTATGAATGCATAAGGAGGTAAAGAGTACATATGTTGAGCTACTAAGGAAGTAATAACCCCTAAAGAAGCTAGAGCAAGACCTAACTGAAAATGAATCGAATTGTTGATTGTGTCATAAAGGCCCTTATGCCCACAGCCCTAATCGACCCCCCGGAGGAGTATGCGCTTCTAAAAGATCTTTAATACTGTGCCCAATTCCGAAGTTAGTTCGATACATGTGACCGGCAATGAGAAAAATAAATGCAATAGCTAAATGATGGTGAGCCATATCGGTCAGCCACAAACTTTGTGTTTGTGGATGGAATCCCCCAAGAAGAGTTAGAATGGCAGTTCCCGCTCCTTGAGCGGTACCAAATAAATGATTACTCGAATCAGGGTTTTGGGCATAAAGATTCCATTGACCCGTCAAAAGGGGTCCCAACCCCTGGGGATAGGGTAATACATCTAAGAAATTATTCCATCGAACGTACTCCCCCCTGGATGCGGGAATAGCAACATGAACTAAATGTCCTGTCCAAGCCAAAGAACTTACCCCGAAAAGTCCTGACAAATGATGATTGAGACGAGATTCCGCGTTTTTGAACCACGAAAGGCTTGGTTTCCATTTGGGTTGTAGATGTAACCAACCCGCTATTAAGGACAGCGTAGAAAGAAATAATAGAAAAAGAGCTCCAGTATAAAGATCCTCATTGGTGCGTAATCCTATTGTATACCACCACTGATAAACTCCAGAATAAGCAATATTCACTGGACCAGCAGCACCTCCTCGAGTAAAGGCTTCCACAGCGGGTTGACCAAAATGAGGATCCCAAATCGCATGAGCAATAGGTCTTACGTGTAAAGGATCCTGTATCCATGATTCAAAATTTCCTTGCCAAGCTACATGAAACAGATTTCCGGACGTCCATAGAAAGATTATTGCTAATTGCCCAAAGTGAGAAGCAAAAATGTTCTGATAAAGACGTTCTTCAGTAATATCATCATGACTTTCGAAATCATGTGCGGTAGCAATACCAAACCAAATACGACGAGTAGTGGGGTCCTGAGCTAAGCCTTGGCTAAACCTGGGAAATCTTAATTCCATAATGCCTTTCAAATCCTCCTAGCCACTATCCTACTGCAATAATTCTCGCTAAGAAGAATGCCCATGTCGTGGCAATTCCACCCAGAAGGTAATGGGTTACTCCTACAGCGCGTCCTTGTATAATGCTCAAGGCTCTAGGCTGAGTAGCAGGAGCAACTTTTAATTTGTTATGAGCCCAAACGATAGATTCAATGAGTTCTTGCCAATAACCACGGCCGCTGAATAAAAACATTAAACTGAAGGCCCAGACAAAATGAGCACCTAAGAAAAAAAGACCATATGCAGATAATGAAGAACCATAAGACTGAATGACTTGCGATGCCTGTGCCCACAAGAAATCTCGAAGCCACCCATTAATCGTAATGGAACTCTGTGCAAAGTTTCCCCCTGTAATATGAGTTACCACCCCTTGATCACTTATAGTACCCCAAACATCCGACTGCATTTTCCAACTGAAATGGAAAATGACTACCGAAATTGCATTGTACATCCAGAATAAACCTAAGAAAACATGATCCCAGGCGGATACTTGACATGTTCCCCCTCGGCCAGGCCCATCGCAAGGAAAGCGAAAACCTAGATTTGCTTTATCGGGTATCAAACGGGAACTCCGAGCAAATAAAACACCTTTCAAAAGTATTAATACAGTCACATGTATGGTAAATGCATGAATGTGATGGACTAAAAAATCTGCGGTTCCTAATGGAATAGGTAACAAAGCCACTTTGCCACCTACTGCTACTAACTCGCCGCCTCCCCACGTTAAGCTAGTACTTGTTGTTGCACCAGGAGCTGTTACGCCAGGCGCAGTAGCATGGATATTTTGTACCCATTGAGCAAAGATAGGTTGTAATTGTATGGCAGTATCCGAAAACATATCTTGTGGACGGCCTAAAGCACTCATGGTATCATTATGAATGTACAAGCCAAAACTGTGAAAACCTAGAAATATACATACCCAGTTAAGGTGGGATATGATTGCATCGCGGTGTCTAAGGACGCGATCTAATAGATCGTTGTATCGAGTAGTTGGATCATAGTCTCTTACCATAAAAATTGCTGCATGTGCAGCAGCACCGACTATTAGAAATCCGCCAATCCACATGTGGTGTGTGAACAAGGAAAGTTGTGTACCATAGTCAGTAGCTAGGTATGGATAGGGAGGCATAGAATACATATGATGAGCTACAACAATGGTTGTAGAGCCTAGCATAGCTAGGTTAAGAGATAATTGAGCATGCCATGACGTTGTTAAGATTTCATAAAGACCCTTATGGCCTTGTCCTGTAAATGGGCCCTTGTGAGCCTCCAAAATATCTTTAAGTCCATGGCCAATACCCCAATTGGTCCTATACATATGACCTGCGATTAGGAAAAGAATAGCAATAGCTAAATGATGGTGCGCAATATCGGTCAGCCAGAGACCACCGGTTACTGGATCTAGTCCTCCGCGAAAAGTCAGAAATTCTGCGTATTTGGACCAATTTAAAGTGAAAAAAGGGGTTGCTCCTTCGGCAAAACTAGGATAAAGTTGAGCCAAAAGGTCCCGATTCAAGATAAATTCATGAGGAAGTGGTATCTCTTTAGGATCCACCCCAGCGTCAAGAAATTGGTTAATTGGTAAAGATACATGAATTTGGTGCCCCGCCCAAGAAAGAGACCCAAGTCCTAATAATCCCGCTAAGTGGTGATTCAACATGGATTCTACATCTTGGAACCAGGCCAATTTGGGAGCGGCTTTGTGATAATGGAACCAACCAGCAAAAAGCATTAACGCTGCAAAAATCAATGCACCAATTGCAGTACAATAGAGTTGTAATTCACTAGTTATTCCAGATGCTCGCCAAAGCTGAAAAAAACCAGAGGTTATTTGGATTCCTCGGAAACCCCCGCCTACATCACCATTCAATATTTCTTGCCCTACTATAGGCCAAACTACCTGAGCACTGGGTCCAATGTGAGTAGGATCACTTAGCCATGCTTCATAATTGGAAAAACGGGCGCCATGAAAGTACATGCCACTCAACCAAAGAAAGATAATGGAAAGTTGCCCGAAATGAGCACTAAAGACTTTTCGAGAAATCTCCTCCAAATCACCAGTATGACTATCGAAATCGTGAGCATCAGCATGTAGGTTCCAGATCCAAGTGGTAGTATCAGGGCCCTTAGCTAGTGTTCTTGAGAAATGGCCGGGTCTGGCCCATTCCTCAAAAGATGTTTTTACAGGATCCCTATCCACAACAATTTTTACTTCTGGTTCCGGCGAACGAATAATCATTAAGTCCTCCTCTTTCCGGACAAGACATACAAAGAGACCCGCCAACTGTCTTTTTAGTGAATCTTTGAAAGATATATATTTTGAAAGATAGATTTTGAAAGATAGATTTTGAAAGATAGATATTGTGATTAGTTCTTTTCTTTACTATCTACCATCCTTCTATTTTTTTTTTAGTTATTCACTGGAGCAATTATATATTGAAGTCAATCCGAGGCAAGTGTTCGGGTCTATTATGACATAAAGATTAGGTGCCTAACGGACATTGTTTATCTTGAAAAACAAATATTTCTCGACGTAAGAAAAAAATCTTTTTTATTTTTAATTTAAGAAACTAGTGTATTTTTTTTGAGGGCATAAGCTCCTATCTATATCTACTTTCCTTGAGCATAATATAGGGTTTTTTATTTGATTCTAAATTCCAAGATAACTCATTAGAATTATTAATAAGATGGTCCTAATATATTAGCAATATTTAGATTGCCCCCTCTTTTTATTCACTTTATTACTTCTATTCTAGACCCTATCCCTATGGTTTATTCTTATGAAATATCATATAAAATAGAAGGTATAAGAAATGGATATAATGAAATTCTTGATTCGATCTTACGACCTAATTTATTTGATTAATGGATCAACAACCAAACCACCCATTTTATGAAAAAGAAGGAGCATGGTCTTATTCAAATTCAAAGCGCTTCGTAATCTTCAACCAGTTCTGTGCTTCAATATAATTTCCCGGAGTAAGCGCTATAGCTTGTTTCCAATATTCAGCAGCTTGATCAAACCAAGCTTCCGCAATTTCCGAATCACCCTGTAGAATGGCCTGTTCTCCTCGGTCGGAATAGGAAGTTCCTTCCCTTAGAACCGTACTTGAGAGTTTCCTACCTCATACGGCTCAGAAATTGCTATCTGAATTTCCCCTATCTTAACTGAATTCGATTTATCAAAAATCGATCCAATTTGTTCTTGGGTTAAGCAGAAGAAATTAATTACCTAAGTTTCAAACCCTAATTTTTATCAATAATCAGTTTGATCTTTTTTCCCACCTTCAGAAGAATGAAGCATAGATAGATATAGAGCCTTCGTTCAAATTTTCTGAGAGGTAACTATCCCGGTTTCATATATGAAATCTCTATAGAATCCTTGAAAAAGACTTTTTTCCATAAGAAAGAAAAAAGAACTTACTATCTTTGGGATCTGATACTACACCGCTGCTTAATCCCTTAGTGGATCGGCTCTATTACATAAGCGGATTCCTAAATTTTGCCCCATATCATGGGATAAGTAAGCAGTTTTTTTTAGTTGTATCGACCCAGTCGCTCACTAATTGATCTTTACGGTGCTTTCTCTATCAATTTGAGAAACTTTATCCATAGAGTAGTAGTATAGGCCATACTTTCTTCGTTTTTTGATTCTCGTGAAGTGTCCTTCCTTCCTACAGCTGATAGGGAAAAATCGTTGTTTTTACGATCCCTATGTAGAAAGCCCTTTTTTTCTAGTATTTACTAGAAAATTTGATCCTCTCTTTTTTTTTTTTCTTTCTATAGTGGAGATAGTCGCACGTAATGACAGATCACGGCCATATTATTAAAAGCTTGCGGTAAGAAGGGGTTTCGTTCTAGTGCCCGGAAATAATATTCCAAAGCCTTTGTATGCTCTCCATTGCTTGTGTGTATAAGGCCTATGTTATAGAGTATATAACTTCGATCATAGGGATCGATTTCTAGTCGCGTAGCTTCATAATAATTTTGCAAAGCTTCCGCATAATTTCCTTCGGATTGAGCCAACATCCGTTACGGTCGTTCATTCTATTCAAAAAATCTCCGTTCCAAAACCGTACATGAGGTTTTCATCTCATACGGCTCCTCCCTTCTGTACATAATAGTACTAAGCGAAATAATCTATAGAATCAAAATAGAATTAGTCCCGTCTCATTATGAACCGAAAGGGGCTGGTATTTTTCCAAGAAATCTCTAGCCAACCTTCCCACAAGAGGTTTTTCTTAACACCAATGAATTCTATTAATGCTAGAGGAAAACGATAGCTCCAATAATTTCTTTGTTCTCAACGCCTCCTATTTAGAGGAATTAGCTACTTCAACGATCTTTGATGGTTATAGGGGTATCCAAAGTACAAACCTGATGGTTGTTTGTTATCCCAACCATTCTTCCCAGCCCTGATACCGATCAGGAAAGGGGTAATTTCTAACAAAGTTTTTCTCTTGTTGATTCCTATTTCTAGGTGTAGTGCTTTTCTCCCCTATGCTGCCTACGGATACTAATAGAGTAGGATTGGCCTGTAATCCATACCATACCATATCCTGTAGGTGTAACCTTTCGCTCAATACTCAAATCTACAATTGAAGTATCTGAAGCCGCATCAATCGAGGATACACGACGGAAGGAATTGTTAGTTCGCCTCACCTTCCCGAAGCGTGGGTTTGTTTGCTTTACAAATTTGGTTCTCTCTATGCCAACCCCCCTCTCTTTTTCGTAAGACTGAGGTATAGGTAGGGCTAAAAAAAAGCAAAAAAAAGAGTCAAATCGCACCATCTCTATAATAAGTAAATGCCTTTTTTTCTCCTGAGGTTGTCGGAATTATTCGCAATAAAATATTGGCTACAATTGAGGAGGTCTTATCAATGAAATTTCCATTTCCACGGGATCTAGGCATAATTCCCAACCCATTCTATATAGAATTGTTTTCATTCCTTCACAAAATAACATAAAAACAAACACATTCGATTCTTATAATTATAAATAGATTGATCCATATGCTCTACTCTAAATCCATATGCTTTAAATGGATAAGAGAGATATGGATTTTCCGCTCAGCTCAAATTGTATCCTTTTCCTTCTGCTTGGACACGAAGAGATATGAAATATTTGACTAAGACTGGATTTCATTCCACTTTCCTATTTCTGAACAACAACTTATGTTATCAACTATTTCGTGTTTTCAAAGTTATTAATTGTCTCATACCCTATTTTTGATTTCGATAGTATGGTGTAGCGTATCTTATGCAAACGGAATTCTAAGGTTTCTTTATTTTATTATGCAATAAGAAGAATTCTTCCATTTTCTTTTTCTTTAGTTGCGGGAAAACCCAAATTAAAACTTTTATTTTATAGCGAGCGCAATTTCTAGTAAAAAATCCTGTATCCTTCCACTTAGATCAAAAGGAATTTTTCCAATAGAACTATGGAACCCCCGAGTGGTTGCGGTTGTACCTGTACTGCAGGAATAAGAAAACTCGCTATTCACTCAGTTTATTTTCCATAATAAGTTATGTAGGAGAGATGGCCGAGCGGTTCAAGGCGTAGCATTGGAACTGCTATGTAGACTTTTGTTTACCGAGGGTTCGAATCCCTCTCTTTCCGTTTTTCTTAATTCATCAACGTTAAGGATCACAATGTATCAAATCAAATAACAATTTTTTCCAGCAATAATATAATATCTTATATTATCTTATTTTGATTTAATAGAAATTAGAAATTCTCTATAGCAAATTACTGTGGTATGTAAAATACACATAGAGGAAAAAAGAAAAAAGGATCCTAATCCTAGGGTTAATCAATTTTAGCTAGTTGATGGGAAAATACAAATTAATGGTAATGGTCTTAGGGCGATTTAGTTCGGGGAAAGGGGAAGGGGAAGAAAATTCTATGAACCTTTCCTTTTTTCGTTAAGTTCAAGTCTGACGAGAGTAATATTCTACAACTAACAACTCATTTATTTTGAGACCGACCCACTTCCTATCTAGGATTTTATTTACTAGTCCTTTATATTCCAACGTGTCAATCGCCAAATGCTTTGGCAATTTCCCCGGGTCCGATGAAGCAATATAATTTTGAACCAGACCTTTTGATCTTTGGTTATCTTTCGTAGTAATAATATCTCGGGGTTTGCAACGAAAACTTGGTATATTGACTATACGACCATTAACTAAAATATGTCTATGGTTGACTAATTGGCGGGCCCCAGGAATGGTTGAAGCCATACCCAATCGAAAAAGGATATTATCCAAACGCATTTCAAGTAATTGTAGTAAAACCTGGCCTGTTGACCTTTTTGCTTTTCCAGCGATATGTACATATCTAAGTAATTGTCGTTCTGTCAGACCATAATGAAAACGCAATTTCTGTTTTTCTTGAAGACGAATACGATATTGCTCCTTTTTCCCAGAATTGAATTTTTTTTTAAGATTACTTCCGGATTTAGGTGTTTTTCTAGTGAGTCCTGGTAAAGCTCCCAGACGGCGTATTTTTTTTAAACGAGGTCCTCGATAACGGGACATGAAGACTCCTTTTTTTATTTTATTGAAATTTCATTTTACACAATTAATTTCATTGTATTTACATTACAGAATACATCGAAATTAAAACTGAATTAAACTACAGGATAAACAGAGTAAAATCAACTAAAGTACCCCAAAAAATGGAATTTCATCAAAATCTTTTTTTTTTGTATATATATTATTTATTTTATTGTTTTGTATCTAGCAAAATTGTAAGGTAAAAAACATAAAAGATCCTGGATTCTCCATTTAATTCGGAAAAAAAGAGATTCTTGTTCGTAGAACATCGATAGAGAAAAAAAAGCCGACTATCGGATTTGAACCGATGACCCTCGCATTACAAATGCGATGCTCTAACCTCTGAGCTAAGTGGGCTTACATAACGGAAATAGTGTAACAAATAGAAATAGGTATAGTATAGGAAATCCGTAAAATCTCAGATATTAGTTATTAATCTTAGCTATTAACTAGTTCTAAATTTGAAGTTATACTTATAAAAATAAAAAAATACTAAAACTTCTTAAAGATAAAGTTAGCTTGATATGCTTAACTATAGGATATTAAAAAATAAAATTATAGAATTTATTGGTATTTTCATTCGATCATTATAGACTTTATTATTTGTTAATAATTTGAGGATTAATATTTCACTAAGGGGAACATAGAGTCAGAGTAAATAAAATTGCTAATTCTGATTAGAAAAAAAGAATAAATATCAAGCGTTATAGTATAATTTTGAATACTATAAAAAAGTAAGACGGGAGGTGGGGGAGATAAAAACTTTTGGATATATTGATTCGGATTGAATTGCAAATACATCAAGGATAGAATCAATTCAATTCTGAATTGCAATAAGCAAGCGAGGTCTCTCAAATAGAGTCGAACTGAACTGCTAGACTACGTTGAGTGATGAACTCAATGATTCAAAAAAAAAACTAAGAGATGGATGAAATTACACAAGGAATCCTGGTCTCAAAGAAGAGGGAAATGGGGATATGGCGAAATCGGTAGACGCTACGGACTTGATTGTATTGAGCCTTGGTATGGAAACCTGCTAAGTGGTAACTTCCAAATTCAGAGAAACCCTGGAATTAAAAAAGGGCAATCCTGAGCCAAATCCGTGTTTTGAGAAAACAAGGGGTTCTCGAACTAGAATACAAAGGAAAAGGATAGGTGCAGAGACTCAATGGAAGCTGTTCTAACGAATCGAGTTAATTACGTTGTGTTGTTAGTGGAATTCCTTCTAGTTCTAAATTAGAGAAAGAGGGGTTTTATACCTTATACATTTAATAAACACGTATAGATACTGACATAGCAAACGATTAATCACAGAACTCATATTATATTCTAATTATAATATAGGTTCTTTATCTTTTTTAAAAATGAAATTAGAAATGATAATGATTATGAAATAAAAAACTCATATCATAATTTTTTTTTTTCATTATTGTGAATCCACTCCAATCGAATATTGAATAATCAAATTCTTCAATTAAAATTCAAAGTTTTCGAGATCTTTAAAAAAGTGGATTAATCGGACGAGGACAAAGAGAGAGTCCCATTCTACATGTCAATACTGACAACAATGAAATTTCTAGTAAAAGGAAAATCCGTCGACTTTATAAGTTGTGAGGGTTCAAGTCCCTCTATCCCCAAATCCTCTTTTATTCCCTAACTATACTATATTATTATTATTTATCCTCTTTTTTTTTTTCTTTTTATCAATGCACTTTTTTTTCTTTTTATCAATGCAATGGGTTTAAGATTCATTAGCTTTCTCATTCTACTCTTTCACAAAGGAATGCGAAGAGAACTCAATGGATCTTATCCTATTCATTGAATAGATTTCTTTTTTATTAGAGTATCGGCAAGAAATCTTGGTTATTCACTCTATTTTTAAGTTTTATTTAAGTAAACCATGCACAATGCATAGGACTACCCCCCCCATTTTCAAATTTAAAATTTGAAATACTTTAATTAATTTTTAGTCCTTTTAATTGACATAGATACAAATACTCTACTAGGATGATGCACAAGAAAAGGTCAGGATAGCTCAGTTGGTAGAGCAGAGGACTGAAAATCCTCGTGTCACCAGTTCAAATCTGGTTCCTGGCAGAGAAAAAAAAAAAAAAGATCCACCGAATAGGTATTGATCCAAATACCTCGAGATGGATTGTGATACATATTCATTAATAATATTTATTCATCTAAGTGGATAAATCTATAATATAAATATAGAGGCACTTCTTTTTCTTTTTAAAGAAGTTTTAAAATATATCTTTTCTTTATGATAAAGAAGGGGGTGAGATTCCCCTTTATTTTTTTGCGTTTCTTAATTTTGTATTCCGCTATTCCGACGAATATTTTTTTAGTCTTGCTTATCTTTATCTTATCTTATTTTCCTAGTTGTGCTAAGTAATGTGCGCGGTACAAAGTTCCTGGTAGAGAACTTCTTTGAGTCATCCTATTTTTCTGTTCATATGAAGGAAATTAATATGCGATTTTCAAAATAGGGGAATCCAAATGAAACCCTTTTTTTGCTCAGTCTATCTGGAATGCTTTTGTATAATTAGGAATTAATTATAAATAGGTATTCCGTTTCATCTAGGAAAAGAACCTAAAAATATTCCTTGACTTGAATAAAATCTGGAGTTGTGTTGTATAAGTGAGCATGAATTTCTTATCATTCAATGAGCATCTTGTATTTCATAAAAATTGGGGGTTATATAATCCTTACGTAAGGGCCAGCCTATCCAACTTTCAGGCATTAGGATACGTTTAAGGCGCGGATGATTATCATAAGAGATTCCCACCATATCATAAGATTCGCGTTCTTGAAAATCGGCACTTCTCCAAATCCAGAAGACAGACGGAATTCTAGGATTATCCTTTTGGGCAAAGACTTTTATGCAGACTTCTTCTGGATTATCTATACCATATTGTATTCTCGTAAGATGATACACGCTAGCTAAAGATCCACCGGGTGCTACATCATAAGCACATTGGGAGCGTAAATAATTGTAACCATATACATATAAAATGACAGCAATGGAATCCCAATCCCCTGCTTTTATTTGTAAAGTCTCTATTCCTCGGTGATCAAAGCCCAAAGATCTATGAACCACCTCATGTTTGACTAGCCAATTAGATAACCAACCCTGCTGCATTGTCTTCATCTCTCCCTCTTTGTATAAATATTTCACATTTCGGATGCAAGTTTGAAAGATTGCCCTGCTTTTTATTTTTCTACACAAAAGAGCCCCTCTCCTAATTCACTAATTTGTAGGAAGGTACTGAACTTTTGGATTTGAAAAAAGTTTCAGAAGATATATCTAATGTAGATGGTGATTGATAGAGCAATTCTTGCTCATAAGTTCCTGTATGAGTACTGCGCCTAACATAAAGCTTGTGACTGGTAGTAAAACATCTATTTTTATTTTGAGATAGAGTTTGATCCTCAACTATTTCTCGCGATATCTTCTTACGAAGTTTTGTTAGGGCATCTATAACTGCCTCCGGTTTAGGTGGGCAGCCCGGCAAGTAGACATCCACAGGAATTAACTTATCAACTCCCCGAACAGTACTATAGGAATCCGTACTGAACATTCCCCCTGTAATAGTACAGGCTCCCATAGCAATGACGTATTTTGGTTCAGGCATTTGCTCGTATAATCTCACTAAAGAGGGAGCCATTTTCATTGTTACCGTACCGGCTGTTAAAATTAGGTCTGCTTGCCTAGGACTTGATCTTGGTACCAATCCATAACGATCAAAGTCGAATCGTGAGCCTATTAATGAAGCAAATTCAATGAAACAACAACTGGTACCGTATAGAAGGGGCCATAAACTGGAGAGTCTTGACCAATTCGAAAGATCATTTGGTGTAGTTGAAATAACAGAATTGGAACTTGTTTGGTCAAGTAAGGGAAACTCAATCAAATTCATAACTGTCTCAATAGAATCTTTTCCTTCTTTTTTTTTGTCTAAATATTCAGTTAAGACCATTCCAAGGCTCCTTTTCGCCATGCATAAACTAAACCAACAACTAAGATAAGCACGAAAATCAAAGCTTCGATAAAAACGGATACACCCAATACGTCGAAACTCATTGCCCAAGGGTATAGAAAGACGGTTTCCACATCAAAAACAACAAAAACGAGCGCAAACATATAATAGCGTATTCGGAATTGTACCCAAGCCCCTCCCATGGGTTCTATACCCGATTCATAACTAGAAAGCTTCTCTGGTCCTTCACTAACCGGGGCTAAAAGTCCTGAAATCGAAAATGCCAAAATAGGAATAAGGCTTGCTATTATTAGAAATGTCCAAAAAATATCATATTCGTGAAGCAGAAACATAATGTACTCCCATTAATGTGGAATAGGCGGAACTTAAATTAGTCAATTCAATTCAGCATTGTCAATTTATCCAGAACTTCTCTCTTTTCCTCGGTGAAACAAGAATCTTTTTTGTTCAAACAAAAGCGCTTAGTTTAAGTTTAGCCTTTGTTTCCTCTGTGCTGCATCTTCTTTAAAGATTCATCCAATGGAATCCCAACTCCCTTTCTTTTGGATTTCCATTCTATTTAGATATGGTGTATGTAGATCTAATTCTTATATAAAGAAAACTTTCTCGTTTCACTTTGTCTCGCTTTCTCTAGAATCTCTAGAAAAAAGAATAGCTCTATCCTTTATTTAATATTTAATAATAAAATAATAAGAGACTATTAAATAAAAATGAGAATACTACTAAATTAGAACCTAATTAAGATAGTAGGACTAATCTATGCAGTATAATTAATGAGAAGTAATACTATAAAATAAAAATAAAGAACTCTATTTCAGAACTATGAGACAGAATATTCTGTTTTCTTATTTACTCTTTACTTTATTTTTTCTATTTAAAGTTGATCAATTTACATAATGTATCTATAAACAAAGTAATAAATATACTTAAAACAAAGTAGGAATTCGCAAAATGGATAAAATCATTGCAGTTATTATAGGGAAGTCTAGAGATATCCTATTTGAAGGAGGACGGGATTCAAATCAGGGAAAGGATCCTTTCTTCTATTGATTTGATAGAAATTCGTTTTTCTTTTCCTGTCTGTATGATTTTGATTTTCGATGAATGAGCCTTTGGTAATGCTTTTATCTCTATTCTATGTCGCAGGCGCCTATCCAGTCTATAAACAAATACTAATGAGAAAATGAAAACTATACTAAACTAAAGAAAACATAGGATAGAGATCCTAAAATCTAAAAAAGGGCATATTAGGGCTATACGGATTCGAACCGTAGACCTTCTCGGTAAAACAGATCAAACGGATTATTATCGAAATGATTTGAACTGTTTCAAAGACCCAACATGCATTTTTTTGCATTGGGCTCTTTCATAAACTGATTTAAAGATCAGTTAGTCCACCATAGTTTTTCTTTACGGAAAGATAATGAGATGGCTCCCTGTGCTCTGATTGATTTTTTGTATTATGATCTATCTAGGAGCAATACCAAAGTGTTTCAAAGGAGGATTACCTTGACTTAGGTCTGCCTCCGGTCTAAATTAAATCAACCTAAGTGAAATGGAGTCTCTATCGTTCCACTGCAAGAGTTAACTATGAGACTTCATACACCTTAAAGTTCATAGAACGAAAAGAAGTTTTTTGGAGGCCCTTATCCTCATTACGCCTAGCATTTAGTGGGCTGGATATTTACCTTATCAACTAGCAAATCCATAAGGGTTCTATTTGATTAGGCACCTGAATTGGCACCTGAATCGGACTGAACCGACTGTTTGTCAGGCTACTGTTCTCCTATTCTCTCGAATCTATGAAGTAAGACATTGATTTTGCAATAAGATCGATTATGTTCATTGCATAATAAGCTCCTTTGAAAAGCATTGGCGCACGTGTAAACGAGTTGCTCTACCGAACTGAGCTATAGCCCTTATCAGAGATATCTTAACATATAGATAATTTCTTGTCAAGATGAATATTTTCTAATGCCAGAGGATACCCCTTTGATCTGTATCTGTTTAGTATTTAGTTTAGTATTTAGTATATAACAGACCAATAACAGAGCGGTATTGCTTAGAAAAGGGATTCAATATATAATCGATCGAAGTAATGGGTCTTCCTTTGTGGTGATAAATTGCCTACTTAACTCAGTGGTTAGAGTATTGCTTTCATACGGCGGGAGTCATTGGTTCAAATCCAATAGTAGGTAAGTAGGTAGAAAAATTACTAGATAGCATTGGACTTACTTCGCTTCGCTATCTAATAACTTTTTCTACCCCTCTTCCCTTTTTCTTTGTATCAACTATAAACCACTGGATTGTCTTCAATTGGATGGGGGAATCCAATTGACAGCCTCGATTCGTATCCTAGCTCGTCTGAGAGCGAGCTTCGCTTCAACCAAATCTTTCGTACCCTCAGCTTTACTCAAGTTAGCTTCGGCTATTTCAAGTGCCTTTTGAGCTTCTTCCGGATCAATATCACTACCCAGTTCCGCATCATTTCCTAAAATGATGATCTCATTATTAACTATTCTCGCAAAACCGCTCCACAGAATCGCTGTTAACCATTGGTCGTTGAGGAGGCGTATTCTCAAAGGACCCATATCTACTGCTGTGTTAATGGGGGCGTGGTTTGGTAATACGCCAATTTGGCCACTATTAGTGGATAAAATGATTTCTTTCACTTCACAATCCCAAATAATTCGCTTAGGAGTCAGTACATAAAGATTTAATTTCATTTCTTCGATTTGTTCTCCTCTTCTAAGGTTATAGCTTTCGTGCTAGCTTCATCGATGTTACCCACCAAATAAAAAGCCTGTTCAGGTAGGCCGTCTAATTCTCCGGAAAGGATTAGTTGAAATCCCCTAATAGTTTCCGCAAGAGCAACATACTTTCCTGGAGAACCAGTAAAAACTTCTGCCACAAAGAACGGTTGTGATAAGAAACGCTCAATTTTTCTTGCTCTTGCTACAGTTAAACGATCCTCTTCCGATAATTCATCCAAGCCAAGAATTGCGATAATGTCCTGAAGTTCTTTGTAACGTTGTAAAGTTTCCTTAACTCTTTGCGCAGTTTCATAATGTTCGTTGCCAACGATCCGAGGCTGTAACATAGTCGAGGTTGAATCTAAAGGATCTACTGCTGGATAAATACCCTTGGAAGCTAATCCTCTGGAAAGTACGGTAGTAGCATCCAAATGTGCAAATGTTGTGGCAGGGGCAGGGTCGGTCAAATCGTCTGCAGGTACATAAACTGCTTGAATCGAAGTTATAGATCCCTTTTTAGTAGAAGCAATTCTTTCTTGCAAAGAACCCATTTCTGTACTAAGAGTAGGTTGATAACCCACTGCGGAGGGCATTCTCCCTAATAAAGCGGATACCTCTGATCCTGCTTGAACAAAACGAAAGATATTATCGATAAATAAAAGCACGTCTTGCTTATTAACATCTCGGAAATATTCCGCCATAGTTAGGGCAGTTAAACCAACTCTCATACGAGCTCCCGGTGGTTCATTCATTTGGCCATAGACTAGAGCTACCTTTGATTCCTCAATATTTTTTTCATTAATTACTCCGGATTCCTTCATTTCCATATAAAGATCATTTCCTTCACGAGTCCGTTCCCCTACTCCACCGAATACGGATACGCCCCCATGAGCTTTAGCAATGTTATTGATTAATTCCATGATCAGTACTGTTTTACCTACTCCAGCCCCCCCAAATAGTCCTATTTTTCCTCCACGTCGATAAGGAGCTAAAAGATCGACGACCTTAATACCTGTTTCAAAGATGGATAATTTCGTATCTAACTCGATAAAGGCAGGCGCAGATCTATGAATAGGGAACGTTGCACTACTATCTACAGGACCCAAATTGTCAACAGGCTCCCCAAGAACGTTGAAAATTCGTCCGAGAGTAGCTCCACCGACCGGAACACTGAGAGGAGCTCCCGTGTCAATCACTTCCATTCCTCTCATCAACCCGTCCGTAGCACTCATAGCTACAGCTCTAACTCGATTATTTCCTAATAATTGTTGTACCTCACAAGTCACATTAATTTGCTTATCGGCAGTGTCTCTACTCTGGACTACCAAAGCGTTATAAATATAAGGTAACTTGCCTGGGGGAAAAGTGACATCCAGCACGGGTCCAATAATTTGATCGATACGACCTGTACTTTTTTCTTCAATTGTGGAAACCCCGGGAGGAGAAGTAGTAGGATTGGTTCTCATAATTATCACATAATTAAAAAAAAGGAATTTGTCGAAATTTTTCTTTTTTTATTGTTGAATAATGCCAAATCAAATCAAAAAAAATCCAAAAGTAAAAAGGAAATGAATTAGTTAATTCAATAAGAGAGAAAAGGGGACCAGGACTTGATTTCGTTGCCCAAGCGAATCCCATTCAATCGTTTACTCATGGAATGAGTCCATTGGAAAGTTCAATCAATCTTTTTTTTCATATACATTTTGCCTTTTGTGGAGGATCTGTGCCTACTCTACTTTCCTATCTAGGACTTCGATATACAAAATATATACTACTGTGAAGCATAGATTGCTGTCAACAAAGAATTTTATTAGTATTTAGTTAGGTATTTGCATTCAAAATAAGAAAAGAGAACTATTAAGAACTTGTAAAATAAGGATTAGGAATTAATTTGGGTTGCGCTATATCTATCAAAGAGTATACAATAATTATGGATTTGGTAAATCAAATCCATGGTTTAATAACGAACCGTGTTAACTTACCATAACAACAACTCAATTCCTATCGAATTCCTATATTGGAATTCCTATAGGATAGAACATACACAGGGTGTACGCATTATATATGAATGAAACATATTCATTAACCTAAGCATGCCCTCAATTTTCTTTAATGAGTTGATATTATATTAATTGAATATCCTTTTTGTTTTACGAGATTTTTGCTAAAGTTTCATTTACGCCTAATTAACATCGAGTAGACCCTGTTATTGTGAGAATTCTTAATTCAAGAGTTATAGGGAGGGACTTATGTCACCACAAACAGAAACTAAAGCAGGTGTTGGATTTCAAGCTGGTGTTAAAGATTATAAATTGACTTACTACACCCCAGAGTATGAAACTAAGGATACTGATATCTTGGCAGCATTCCGAGTAAGTCCTCAGCCTGGGGTTCCGCCCGAAGAAGCAGGGGCTGCAGTAGCTGCCGAATCTTCTACTGGTACATGGACAACTGTTTGGACTGATGGACTTACCAGTCTTGATCGTTACAAAGGACGATGCTATCACATCGAGCCTGTTGCTGGGGAAGACAACCAATGGATCTGTTATGTAGCTTATCCATTAGACCTATTTGAAGAGGGTTCCGTTACTAACATGTTTACTTCCATTGTAGGTAACGTATTTGGTTTCAAAGCCCTACGTGCTCTACGTTTGGAGGATCTACGAATTCCCCCTACTTATTCAAAAACTTTCCAAGGCCCGCCTCATGGTATCCAAGTTGAAAGAGATAAGTTGAACAAGTACGGTCGTCCTTTATTGGGATGTACTATTAAACCAAAATTGGGATTATCCGCAAAAAATTATGGTAGAGCGTGTTATGAGTGTCTACGTGGTGGACTTGATTTTACCAAAGATGATGAAAACGTAAACTCACAACCATTTATGCGCTGGAGAGACCGTTTTGTCTTTTGTGCCGAAGCTATTTATAAATCACAGGCCGAAACCGGTGAAATCAAGGGGCATTACTTGAATGCGACTGCGGGTACATGTGAAGAAATGATTAAGAGAGCTGTATTTGCAAGAGAATTAGGGGTTCCTATTGTAATGCATGACTACTTAACTGGGGGATTCACCGCAAATACTACTTTGGCTCATTATTGCCGCGACAATGGCCTACTTCTTCACATTCACCGTGCAATGCATGCAGTTATTGATAGACAGAAAAATCATGGTATGCATTTCCGTGTATTAGCTAAAGCATTGCGTATGTCTGGGGGAGATCATATCCACTCCGGTACAGTAGTAGGTAAGTTAGAAGGGGAACGCGAAATGACTTTAGGTTTTGTTGATTTATTGCGCGATGATTTTATTGAAAAAGATCGTGCTCGCGGTATCTTTTTCACTCAGGACTGGGTATCCATGCCA
>NW_028260498.1:0-10000 GCF_056163025.1 Triticum urartu
AAAAAAGAAGTTCCAACTCTTTCAAGCAGTGTTTGTGTTTCTATTGGGCAAAGCAAGAGTTTATTGTAAAAAAAAAAAATGGAAACGATACTACCAAACGAAGTCTATTTTAATGAAAACTCTAATGTTCCTAAATTTTATGGACTTTCCCAATATCGACGATTCCCAAGATAATAGCTATTATTCTTTTAAGTTACCTATTATTTGAAGTTAGCCGCCATGGTGAAATTGGTAGACACGCTGCTCTTAGGAAGCAGTGCTCAAGCATCTCGGTTCGAATCCGAGTGGCGGCATTCTTGAAAAAGAATACAATAGATTAGAAATCAATTCGAAATTTACAATTTTGTAATGGGACCTTCCCCTTATGCTATTTGCAACTTTAGAACATATACTAACTCATATCTCTTTCTCAACGATTTCAATTGTGATTACGATTCATTTTATAACCTTATTAGTTCGTGAACTTGGAGGATTACGCGATTCGTCAGAAAAAGGAATGATAGTTACTTTTTTCTCTATAACAGGATTCTTAGTTTCTCGTTGGGCTTCCTCGGGACATTTTCCATTAAGTAATTTATATGAGTCATTGATCTTCCTTTCATGGGCCCTGTATATTCTTCATACCATTCCTAAAATACAGAACTCTAAAAATGATTTAAGCACAATAACTACGCCAAGTACTATTTTAACGCAAGGCTTTGCCACATCGGGTCTTTTAACTGAAATGCATCAATCCACGATACTAGTACCTGCTCTACAATCTCAGTGGTTAATGATGCATGTCAGTATGATGTTATTAAGCTATGCAACTCTTTTGTGCGGATCCTTATTATCTGCCGCTATTCTAATCATTAGATTTCGAAATAATTTCCATTTCTTTTCTAAAAAGAAAAAAAATGTTTTAAATAAAACATTTTTCTTTAGTGATATTAAATATTTTTATGCAAAAAGAAGTGCTTTAAAAAGAACCTCTGTCCCTTCATTTCCAAATTATTACAAATATCAATTAACGGAGCGTTTGGATTCTTGGAGTTATCGTGTCATTAGCCTAGGATTTACCCTTTTAACCGTAGGTATTCTTTGTGGAGCAGTATGGGCTAATGAGGCCTGGGGATCCTATTGGAATTGGGATCCTAAGGAAACTTGGGCATTTATTACTTGGACCATATTCGCAATTTATTTACATAGTAGAACAAATCCAAATTGGAAGGGTACGAATTCTGCACTTATAGCTTTGATAGGATTTCTTATAATTTGGATTTGTTATTTTGGTATAAATCTATTAGGAATAGGCTTACATAGTTATGGTTCGTTTACATTAACACCTAAATGATTACATAAAATAAAACCTTCATGAAATGAAGGTTTTTACTTTTATGTTTTATTTGAGAACCCCTTGAACGCCTTATCAAAGGGTTCTCAAAAATTCGAGATAGATCTAATTATACTTTTTTACTTATTTCTGCATTATATACTTTTTTACTTATTTCTGCATTAATAGAGCAGACGAGTAAAAAAAAGCAAACCTATTTAGGATAATAATTGGATAAGAGAGCCTCTACCCTGTCAACGGATAGGGAGAGAACAAAATCTGGATAAATACCAATTCCTATTACTGGTAAAAAGATACAGATTAAAATAAAGAGTTCTCGTGGTCCAGAATCCACAAAATTTGCGTTTGGAACATTAAATAGCTTGTATCCATAGAACATCTGGCGTAACATAGATAATAAATAAATAGGAGTTAATATCATTCCAATTGCCATTACAAAAGTAATTAGTGTTTTTGGCATTAACAGAAATTTTGGACTAGTAATTAGTCCAAAAAATACTACTAATTCTGCGACAAAACCACTCATTCCTGGTAAGGCAAGAGAAGCCATTGAAAAGCTACTAAACATGGTAAAAATTTTAGGCATTGGGATAGATATTCCCCCCAGTTCTTCGAGATAAACAAGACGCATTCTATCAGAAGCGGTTCCTGCCAAGAAAAAAAGTGTAGCACCAATAAATCCATGGGATAATATTTGTAAAATAGCTCCATTGAGTCCAATGTTGGTTATGGAACCAATTCCTATAATTATGAAACCCATGTGAGATACAGAGGAATAAGCTATTCTTTTTTTGAAATTTCGTTGACCAAGAGAAGTTGAAGCTGCATAGATTATTTGGATCGCTCCTATTATTACTAACCAGGGCGAAAATAGATAATGAGCATGAGGTAACAATTCCATGTTGATCCGAATCAATCCATATGCTCCCATCTTTAATAATATTCCCGCTAAAAGCATACATGTACTATAATGTGCTTCCCCATGGGTATCTGGTAACCACGTATGTAGGGGTATAATCGGCAATTTGACAGCATAAGCAATAAGGAAGCCAAAATATAAAAGTATTTCCAAGGTTGCAGGGTATGATTGATTAATTAATCTTTCCAAATCTAATCCTGGTTCGTTGGAACCATATAAGCCCATACCCAGAACTCCGATTAAGAAAAAAATGGAACCGCCTGCAGTATACAAAATAAACTTTGTAGCTGAATATAGACGCCTCTTCCCCCCCCACATGGATAAAAGTAAGTAAACAGGAATTAATTCTAACTCCCACATGATAAAAAAAAGTAAAAGGTCTCGCGAAGAAAATAATCCTATTTGACCACTATACATTGCGAGCATCAGGAAATAGAATAATCGCGAATTCCGTGTAATTGGCCAAGCTGCTAAAGTAGCTAAAGTAGTGATAAATCCTGTCAATAAAATAGATCCTAATGAAAGTCCATCGATTCCCAATCTCCAGTGGAAATCGAAGACATCTATCCATTTATAATCCTCCTTTAATTGGATTAAGGGATCCTCCAGTTGGAAATGATAACAGAACGCATAAGTCATTAGAAGGAATTCTAATAAACAAATAGATATAGTATACCACCTAACGACTTTGTTTCCCTTATGAGGTAAAAAGAAAATTAATGAACCTGCAAATATCGGCAAAACAACAAGTATTGTTAACCAAGGAAAATAACTCATGATAAAGTGATAAAGACAAGATACGTTTTGACCAGAAAAGCCCGTGCTCGATTATTTCGAGCACAGGCTTCTTCGGTAAAGAGGAATCAGACGATTCGAGTGAAGTTTTTTGTAACGTATCAATAAGATAGAGCCATGCTACGTGTTGTTTCAGGCCCTAAATAAACGCGGACACTTAAAAAATCTGTCGGGCAGGCAGATTCACATCTCTTACAACCCACACAATCTTCGGTTCTCGGCGCGGAAGCAATTTGCTTGGCTTTACATCCATCCCAGGGTATCATTTCTAATACATCTGTTGGACAAGCTCGTACACATTGAGTGCATCCTATACATGTATCGTAAATTTTTACGGAATGTGACATTGGATCTATAAATTTTTCTTTTCAACATAAAATTTTTCGATCTGGTAAAAATGAAATTAGTACTATAATGAGTCATATGTATTGTAGACACCAGACGAAGCAATGGTTTATCCAAACTTCAAAAAAAAAAATCTATTTTTTAATCTGTTTGTGAGAAAGCGTGAAGAGAGCCAAGAGACTTTAATTTTGGATTTCAACAATAAATAAGAAATAAGAAAGAATTTTACGAATTGTACAGACGAATTCGAATTAGCCAATAAATTGGCTATCGTCTTTTCAATATAAATTATTGCAATATTCAAATTGCAATATCAATGAATTACAAATACAAAAATTCATTTAAGTGAAAAAGAATACTATGCAATAATCTACTAAAAAAAATGGATATTCTCAAATAATACTAAGAAAATAGTATTGATTTCTATTTATTTTAATATGTGCGCCTTTGTTTAGAGGATTCTATGTCTAATTATTCAAAAGTCTAATTATTCAATAAATTAGATTGATTGATACGAGTGGATTTCCTATTACGATGGATGGAAGAAAGAATGGATAGTCCAATAGCGGCTTCAGCAGCTGCAAGGGCTATAACAAAAATTGCGAAAATATCTCCTTTTAATTGGCGACTATCAAATAGATCAGAAAATGTTACGAGATTTAGATTAATTGAATTCAGTATAAGTTCAAGACATATTAGAGCTCTAACCATGTTTCGGCTTGTGATCAATCCATAGATACCAATCGAAAATAAATAGACACTCAAAAAAAGTACATGCTCAAACATCATTAACTAACTCCTTATCAATCTCGATTCATTTCAATATGAGGGCAAGAATTGAACCGATTCAATTAATTACAATAGAACAATTACACAACAAAAGAAAAAAAAAAAAAAAAAAAAGGAGGTATTTGTTGGCAGTAGATGGATTTTACTAAATCAAAATTGTGATTCTTTAGTTATTTATTTTAGATTTGCAATTCTTATAATTTGTACTTTTTCTAAGTTTTCTTATTGCCGAGCCATAGTAATTGCACCTATTAAAGAAACTAGAAGAATTATGGAAATGAGTTCAAACGGAAGATAAAAATCGGTTGCTAAATGAATTCCAATTTGTTGAACATTATTTATGAGACCCTGTTCTACTATTTGGTTTGATCTTGTAGTCCAAAGAATTCCATACCACGACGTATCTGGGATAGTAGTCATTAGTGAAAAAACAATAGTTATACAAACGAGTGAAGTGAACCCATCTCCAATAGTCCAATAATTCTTATCTTTAGACCATTCTGAGCCATTTACGAACATTACAGCGAATATGATCAAGACATTTATGGCTCCCACATAAATAAGAAGTTGTGCGACAGCTACAAAGTAGGAATTTAATAAAAAATAGAATAAGGATATACAAACAAGAACTAATCCCAGCGAAAAGGCAGAATAAATGGGGTTGGTAAGTAATACTACTCCTAGACCCCCTAGTAGAAGAACAAATCCCCCAAATAGCATAAGAATCTCATGTATTGGTCCAGGTAAATCCATTATGGATAAAAAGAAATTAATAGTATAAAATTTTTCATGAACTGACTAAAACTAAAGGATTCAAGGAAGGAAAAAAGGATTAGGGTATTTTTTTGTGTATAAACTTATAGTTATAAATTATATTATATCACGAAAATCTAGTCTGATTTAAAATAAGAAATAATTTCCAATAAGCAGTAGTTTTTCGTTTTTCTTTATAGTTTAATTTTAAAGTTTAATAAAGAATTATTAGATTTTTATAACAGAAAGACAAAATCAAAGTTTAGTAATCAGTAATCGTTCTTGAATTCGAAGATTTTTCTTTGTTTATTTTACTTTCAGACGAATTCCTAATTGTTTGAATTGTGTAATCTCCCATTATGGAGATTGGTAACCGACTTAAAGCAATTTGATTGTAATTCAATTCATGACGATCATAGGTAGAAAGTTCATATTCTTCAGTCATTGATAAACAGCTTGTTGGACAGTACTCAACACAATTGCCACAAAATATACAAACTCCGAAATCAATACTATAATTAAGCAATTGTTTTCTTTTAATATCCTTTTCAAATCTCCAATCCACAACGGGTAAATCTATCGGACATACGCGAACACATACTTCACAAGCAATACATTTATCAAATTCAAAGTGGATTCGCCCTCGGAAACGCTCTGGTGTAATTGATTTTTCATAAGGGTAGTGAATCGTTATAGGTAAACGATTTGTGTGGGATAAGGTAGTTATGAAACTTTGACCTATGTACCTTGTAGCACGTATTGTTTGTTGACCATAACTCATGAACCCAGTTACCATAGGGAACATATTCATTCTAAATATCTATGAAAAAGATATGTTTCTTTCTCTTGTTTGAGAGAGCTTTTGTGTTGAAAATATTCTTACTATTATTGTATTATCTTATTTATAGTGAAACAAGTTGAGAAGAGGTTGTTAATAAGAGATTGCCCAGGGAAATAGGTAAAAGAAATTTCCATCCAAGATTTAATAACTGATCCATTCTCATCCTCGGTAAAGTCCATCTTATTGTGATAGAAATGAAGAGAAATAAATAAGCTTTAGTTAATGTAATAAATATACCCATTGTCATTTCCAAAATTCCAACTGCTTTATTCATTTGGAAAAAATCAAAAAAGGATATATAGGGAATAGATAAATTCCACCCGCCCAAGTAGAGAACTGTTACAAATAAAGAAGAAACTAATAAATTTAGGTAAGAAACAAGATAAAATAAACCATATTTGATACCGGAATATTCAGTTTGGTAACCTGCTACTAATTCTTCCTCCGCTTCTGGTAAATCAAAGGGTAATCTTTCACATTCTGCCAAAGAAGAAATTAAAAAAACCAGAAAACCTATAGGCTGACGCCAAATATTCCATCCAAAAAAACCGTATTTTGACTGTGCTTCAACTATATCAACTGTACTTGAACTGTTAGATAATCATAGTCGGTGATAACATCACAGTTCCCACCGCTATTTCAAAACCGTACATGAAACCTTAGCTTCATACGGCTTCTCTATGATCAGAAAAAGGAAAGGACTGTTTTGTTCCTAGCCCCGGGGGCGTAGATAGAATTAGATAAAATAAAATAGATTTGAAAGTCCTAAATTAGACCAAAGGAATTCCGTCTGCTAGAATAAGAAAAAGCGCTTCCGAATTGATCTCATCCTTTATAATATAATGAAAATTTTTCTTTGTTCAGTAATAACTTAATCTTGGAATAAAACACTTGTTACTTGTTATAGGAATTCAATTAATAAATGGAAAGAGTTGGGTATTAGTTCATGAGCAATTCTGCATGAATATGGATAGAGGAAGGAAATAATGAAAATTTTTTCTAGTGCACTCCATATCTTTTTTACTATTCTTCTTTCCCCAGGGAGGGGGTATTTAAAAAGAAAAAATGGATAAAGGGTTAATTCGTTCTTGATAGCCATTTCCTTAACAAGTGAATGGGAACATACTCTGGATCGGAATCCGAAGAAAGTACTACTTGATAATTTCTACAAATTGCAAGTCCTTATTATGATTCCTTTTATGGGCAAAAATCTCTAATGTTTTAGATTTTCCATTACTAATCCTTTATGTACTTTAGTGTTCCTAACCCTTCACTAACTTTTGGTGGATTCTTCTTATGGATTATTAAGTTATAGTAATAACTAGGAGTATTCTAGTAATGGAATTCCATATCGTGAATCCTTTATTCTTGGCCGCTTCAAGATATGATGACTAATTAAAAAATATCAACCTTGGGATAAAGAGTTTACACTGCTTATGTTTACTTCCACTTTTTTCTTGTACGTAGGAAATGAGATTTTTTCTTTTTACTACAAATTTATAAGCTGTTTTGTTTCACTCATATAGCTATCTAGTTTAACTTACCAACCCAAATACTAAATAAGAAAAGGAATATAAATAGTTAATGGATTTTATAGGAAAAAGATCTATTTTAACGAATCACACGTAGAGATATTGCTAGCACACAAAAAGTTAATGGTATTTCATAACTAATGGATTGAGCAGCAGCTCGTAGACCGCCTGAAAAAGAATATTTATTATTTGAGCTATATCCTGCCATAAGAAGACCAATAGGAGCTATACTTGAAATGGCAATCCATAAAAAAACACCAATACTAAGATCGGCTAAAACAAAATGATATCCCAAAGGGATAACTAAAAAACTTAATAAAACTGATATGACTGCTATAGAGGGTCCAATGCTAAATAAAGAAATATCTCCTCGGGATGGCAGAATATCTTCTTTAAAAAGTAGCTTAGTCCCATCTGCTATAGCTTGAAGCAGGCCCAGGGGGCCAGCATATTCAGGACCAATACGTTGTTGTATCGACGCAGATATTTCTCTTTCTAACCACACAATTACGAGTACCTCTATTGTTATTCCCAAAAGGAGGGTCAAAATGGGTAGAATCGATATCAGTCCATAGACTTCTTTTAATAATTCCAATTTCGAAAAAGAATTGATAGTTTCTACCTCTACCCTATCTATTATCATTTCAACGATCAACTTCCCCCATAATGATATCTATACTACCTAATATCGTCATGATATCAGCCAATTTCATTTTTTTAACTAGCTGAGGAAGAATTTGCAAATTAATAAACCCGGGTGGACGGATTTTCCATCTCCAGGGGAAAAGGCTATCATCTCCTACTAGATAAATCCCTAATTCACCTTTTGGGGCTTCTACTCTTACATAAAGCTCTTGTCTTGACAATTCAAAATTGGGCGAAGGTTTTTTACCAAGAAATTTATACTCAAAATCATTCCATTCAGAATTATTTTCTTTCTTAAAGCGTCGGACTTCTAAATTTTCATAAGGTCCTCCAGGAATTTTTTCTACAGCTTGTTGAATTATTTTGATGGATTCCCTCATTTCACCAATTCGTACTAAATAGCGAGCTAACGAATCCCCTTCTTTTTGCCATTGGACTTTCCAATCAAATTGGTTGTAAGACTCATAAGGATCTACTTTACGAAGATCCCATTGTATTCCAGAAGCTCGTAACATCGGTCCCGATAAGCCCCAATTTACTGCTTCTTCTCCGCTAATAAAACCTACTCCTTCAACTCGCTCTAAAAAAATTGGATTCTGTGTAATAAGTTGTTGATATTCAACAACTCCGCGTAAAAAATAATCACAGAAATCTAAACATTTATCGATCCATCCATAAGGTAGATCGGCGGCTACTCCTCCGATGCGAAAGTAATTGTGCATCATTCGCATACCTGTAGCAGCTTCAAATAGATCATATATTAATTCTCTCTCTCTAAAAATATAGAAAAAAGGAGTCTGTGCGCCGAGATCCGCCATAAAAGGTCCAAGCCATAGCAAGTGAGAAGCTATCCGGCTTAATTCTAACATAATTACCCTAATATAGCTGGCTCTTTGTGGTATTTGAATATTCTCCAAGAATTCTGGTGCATTTACTGTTATTGCTTCTGTAAACATAGTAGCTAAATAATCCCACCTTGTTACATAAGGTAAGTATTGTATAATAGTTCGGTTTTCCGCGATTTTTTCCATTCCTCTGTGTAAATACCCTAATATGGGTTCACAATCAATAACATCCTCACCATCGAGAGTAACGATCAGTCGAAGAACACCATGCATTGATGGGTGTTGAGGGCCCATATTGACTATCATGAGATCTTTTCTTGTAAGCGGTAGACTCATATCCTTTCTTCCTTAATTCATTATTCCATGAAAATGGATTATTCCATGAATTCCTCAAAGCGAGGCTCATCAAAATGAAAAATCTAAGACTACTATAAGACTACTAAAAAAATAATAAAACAAGAAAAAAATTTGAACGATTAAATTACTGCTCCCGAATATTCAACTGACCGATTAATTTCTTATAACGTACTCTATTTTTCTTTGCCAAATAAGCCAGCAAACGTCGACGTTTTCCCAAAAGTCTTCGTAGACCTCTTTCCGATGAAAAATCTTTTTTGTGTAATTCCAAATGTGAAGCAAGTCTCCGTATCTTATTGGTGAAACTGAATACTTGAAATTCAACAGAACCCCTGTTTTCTTCTTTTTCTTCTTTAACCATAAATCCAAAAATTTTTCTACCTCCTTTCTTTTTCATGTATTTTTCTGATCAGGAAAAATACAAAATTATGTCAGTTATTTTGAAGTTATTCTAATCTCGTACACACACAAATTTGCAATTATTCATCTACTACTGGAATTTGGATTTATTTTATCGATGCAAATTGGATTTGGATAGAAGGGTACATTCTTTCTAATATTTTAGATAGAAGAAATGTTTCTTCTATCTAAAATATTAGAAAGAATTTTGCTGATTTATTTATTGCTATATGCAATTTATGGAATTGATACACCATTTAATTGATATCATTTAGCAAAATGAAACACAGCATATGCATCCATCTTTTGGCTCGAGAATTTCACGGGATAGAGATATGGTATAAGAAATAGACTATTAAGTAACTCTAAATGAATTGTGGATACATCTGTATCCTTAACATACTGAAACGATTGTCATTATTCGTATCAAACCAATAGCGATTCATA
>NW_028260498.1:27500-41253 GCF_056163025.1 Triticum urartu
GAGGATCTATTAAACTCATAATTCATTAGATCCTTGTTATCAATGCCAACTAGGTATCATAAGTAAATGGATCCCGGTTGTTCAATCCTTTGATAACCAAGGTCATTCTTTGCTAAAGAGAAATGATCACTATGAGTCAGACTCAATAGAATTGGATCCATTCCAAATAGCGAGAATTAGGATTCTTGATCCCTCTCAATCTCTCTTTCAATTCGAGGATCCAGAGAGGTGTTTTCATAGTCATCTCCGAATATTTGCCATCTCGGAATATTTTCGATTTCATTTTTCTATGATATGTCTTTCTATATGAAAATTGGTTATTTACGATGTACGATGATCCCTGTTAAGCATCCATGGCTGAATGGTTAAAGCGCCCAACTCATAATTGGTAAATTTGCGGGTTCAATTCCTGCTGGATGCACACGAACGGGAACATTCCATAAGTCTATTGGAACTGGCTCTCTATCCATGGAATCTCATCCATCATCCATACATAACGAATTGGTATGGTATATTCATACCATAACATAAGAACAATAAGAACTCGAATTCTTATCGATACTGGAACTCAGAGCATAGGAGGGAAAGTCGATTTATGGATGGAATCAAATACGCAGTATTTACAGAAAAAAGTCTTCGTTTATTGGGAAAGAATCAATATACTTTTAATGTCGAATCGGGATTCACTAAGACAGAAATAAAGCATTGGGTCGAACTCTTCTTTGGTGTTAAGGTGGTAGCTGTGAATAGCCATCGACTACCTGGAAAAGGTAGAAGAATAGGACCTATTCTGGGCCATACAATGCATTACAGACGTATGATCATTACCCTTCAACCGGGTTATTCTATTCCACTTCTAGATAGAGAAAAAAACTAAAGGAGAATACTTAATAATACGGCGAAACATTTATACAAAACACCTATCCCGAGCACACGCAAGGGAACCGTAGACAGGCAAGTGAAATCCAATCCACGAAATAATTTGATCCATGGACGGCACCGTTGTGGTAAAGGTCGTAATTCCAGAGGAATCATTACCGCAAGGCATAGAGGGGGAGGTCATAAGCGCCTATACCGTAAAATAGATTTTCGACGGAATCAAAAAGACATATCTGGTAGAATCGTAACCATAGAATACGACCCTAATCGAAATGCATACATTTGTCTCATACACTATGGGGATGGTGAGAAGAGATATATTTTACATCCCAGAGGGGCTATAATTGGAGATACTATTGTTTCTGGTACAAAAGTTCCTATATCAATGGGAAATGCCCTACCTTTGAGTGCGGTTTGAACTATTGATTTACGTAATTGGAAGTAACCAATTAGGTTTACGACGAAACCTAGAAATCGATCACTGATCCAATTTGACTACCTCTACGGGATAGACCTCAACAGAAAACTGTTGAGTAACGGCAGCAAGTGATTGAGTTCAGTAGTTCCTCATAGAAAATTATTGGCTCTAGAGATATGGTAATATGGAGAAGACAAAATTGTTTGAAGCACGCACAGAACCGGAAGCGCCCCTTGTTTCAAAGAGAGGAGGACGGGTTATTCACATTTAATTTGATGGTCAGAGGCAAATTGAAAGCTAAGCAGTGGTAATTAAGACCCCCGGGGGAAAATAGGGATGTCTCCTACGTTACCCATAATATGTGGAAGTATCGACGTAATTTCATAGAGTCATTCGATCTGAATGCTACATGAAGAACATAAGCCAGATGACGGAACGCAGAGACCTAGGATGTAGAAGATCATAACATGAGCGATTCGGCAGATTTGGATTCCTTTCCTATATATCCACTCATGTGGTACTTCATCATATGATTCATATAAGATCCATCTGTCTAGAGATCGTCATATACATCTAGAAAGCCGTATGCTTTGGAAGAAGCTTGTACAGTTTGGGAAGGGGTTTTTTGAGAGAAAAGAAGAATCTACTTCAACCGATATGCCCTTAGGCACGGCCATGCATAACATAGAAATCACACGTGGAAGGGGTGGGCAATTAGCTAGAGCAGCAGGTGCTGTAGCGAAACTCATTGCAAAAGAGGGTAAATCGGCCACTTTAAGATTACCATCTGGGGAGGTCCGTTTAGTATCCCAAAACTGCTTAGCAACAGTCGGACAAGTGGGTAATGTTGGGGTGAACCAAAAAAGTTTGGGTAGAGCCGGATCTAAGTGTTGGCTAGGTAAACGCCCCGTAGTAAGAGGGGTAGTTATGAACCCTGTGGACCACCCCCATGGGGGCGGTGAAGGGAAAGCTCCCATTGGTAGAAAAAAACCCACAACCCCTTGGGGTTATCCTGCGCTTGGAAGAAGAACTAGGAAAAGGAAAAAATATAGCGATAGTTTTATTCTTCGTCGCCGTAAGTAAATACGTAACTAGGAATATGGAAAATTGCATTTTTGGAATTTGCAATAATGCGATGGGCGAACGACGGGAATTGAACCCGCGCATGGTGGATTCACAATCCACTGCCTTGATCCACTTGGCTACATCCGCCCCTTATCCAGCTAAAGGATTTTTTTCTTTTTTCCATTGATCATTATTCTATTTATTCTGACCTCCGTACTTCGATCGAGATATTGGACATAGAATGCCACTCTTTAAAAAGGAAAAAAGGAGTAATCAGCTGTGACACGAAAAAAAACGAATCCTTTTGTAGCTCATCATTTATTGGCAAAGATAGAAAAGGTCAATATGAAGGAGGAGAAAGAAACAATAGTAACGTGGTCCCGGGCATCTAGCATTCTACCCACAATGGTTGGCCATACAATCGCGATTCATAATGGAAAGGAACATATACCTATTTACATAACAAATCCTATGGTAGGTCGCAAATTGGGGGAATTCGTGCCTACTCGGCATTTCACGAGTTATGAAAATGCAAGAAAGGATACTAAATCTCGTCGTTAACTGAATTCTGAATAGAAAGATTAAGAAGAAAAAAAGATTCAAAATAAAGTAAAGGTAGGCGGGGAATAACCTTATTTATGACAAGTTTCAAACTAGTAAAGTATATCCCTAGGATAAAGAAGAAGAAAAGTGGGCTAAGGAAACTCGCAAGGAAAGTTCCAACCGATCGTCTACTTAAGTTCGAGAGAGTTTTCAAAGCACAAAAACGTATCCCTATGTCTGTTTTCAAAGCACAAAGAGTTCTTGACGAGATTCGCTGGCGTTACTACGAGGAAACTGTTATGATACTGAACCTCATGCCCTATCGAGCATCTTATCCCATCTTAAAGTTGGTTTATTCGGCAGCCGCAAATGCTACTCATTATAGGGATTTCGACAAAGCGAATTTATTTATTACTAAAGCCGAAGTCAGTAGGAGTACTATTATGAAGAAATTCAGACCTCGAGCTCGAGGACGTAGTTTCCCCATAAAAAAAAGCATGTGTCATATAACAATTGTACTAAATATAGTAAAGAAATCTAAATAACCTTTAGATCCATCTAAGATTTCGATTCCCAGTAAAAAAAATATAGAATAGAAAAATATGGGACAAAAAATAAATCCACTCGGTTTCAGACTTGGTACAACCCAAAAACACCATTCCTTTTGGTTCGCACAACCAAAAAATTATTCTGAAGGTCTACAGGAAGATAAAAAAATAAGGGATTGTATCAAGAACTATATACAAAAGAATAGGAAAAAGGGCTCGAATAGAAAAATAGAATCAGACTCAAGTTCCGAAGTAATTACACATAATAGAAAAATGGACTCAGGTTCAAGTTCCGAAGTAATTACACATATAGAAATCCAAAAAGAAATCGATACGATCCACGTCATAATCCATATTGGATTCCCAAATTTATTAAAGAAAAAAGGAGCAATCGAAGAATTAGAGAAAGATCTACAAAAGGAAATTAACTCTGTAAACCAGAGATTTAATATTTCTATCGAAAAAGTTAAAGAACCTTATAGACAGCCTAACATTCTTGCAGAATATATAGCTTTCCAATTAAAAAATAGAGTTTCATTCCGAAAGGCAATGAAAAAAGCCATTGAATTAACTAAAAAAGCAGATATAAGGGGAGTAAAAGTAAAAATTGCGGGTCGTCTCGGAGGAAAAGAAATTGCACGCGCCGAATCTATTAAAAAGGGTAGACTTCCCCTCCAAACAATTCGCGCTAAAATTGATTATTGCTGCTATCCAATTCGGACTATCTATGGAGTATTAGGTGTAAAAATTTGGATATTCGTAGACGAAGAATAAGTAATCTTGTCTTCGGATTCTGTCCATTGATAGAATAAAAAATGACAAGAGACTTTTTTCCTGAAATCCCTGCAAAAGAAGAAATTATACCTCTTTCTATAAGATTTAATGAAAATTGATAAATCATTTAATATAATTGCTATGCTTAGTGTGTGACTCGTTATTTTTTTCTTTTTTTTAAGAAAAAAACTTAGTAATTATAGAAAATTAACTAATAACCAACCTATTGCTTCGTATTGTCGAGATCCTAACTAAGAAACAGTCACTATATGAATAAATACCTCTATCATAACATAAATGAGTAGATGTGTCATATAGTTGTAGCAACTGCAATTTTTTCTCTAAAAAAGAAAAGGGATTCTAGGTTGTGAAGCAAAACTAAAGGGATGTGGATAAAGGGAGGGATGATAGAAAGAAGGAAGAGGAAATAAATAAGATATAGGATTCCACTATGTATGGTCTATGAATTACATCATAAAAGGCAATGTGATAAAGCATCAATATAATAAAAATAATAGAGAATTAAAAATTGTAACTTGAAACAAGAACTACAAATTTAAAGCAATAATAAAGAGCCGCCCGGGTTAATAAAACTGAGAAAATTAACTCGGAAAGAAATTTTTTGGAAGCTCCGTTGCGGGATTCAGACCTAACCATTCAAGGAGAAGCAGTGGGAACGACAGAACCTATGATTCCATAGGATTTTATTGAAAAGAATCCTAACACTTCATTGGGTGGGATGGCGGAACAAACCAAAAAAATTGTCTTATTTGGTAAGTTTATAAATTAACAAATAAGACAGGAAAGAGTAAATATTCGCCCGCGAAATTCTTATTGAATTAGAATACTTTACCGCGATTCAATAAGAGTAAAAATAAGGATTTTTTTAAGAAGGATTACATTATCTATAAATATAGAATTTAGATAAATATACACACACATCTGGATATATTCTAGATCTTCTTTTTTGACTATATATTATATTTTTCTGTTTTAACAAATTCAATATAAAAAAAACCGAACTTTTTCTATTATCTATTAATGTGTATCTATCCGTACCGTAATATTTTGGAATATTATGAATTAGAGAAATTTACATGCTTTCTGATTCCATTCGCGAGGAGCTGGATGAGAAGAAACTCTCATGTCCAGTTTTGCAGTAGAGATGGAACTAAGAAAGAGAACCATCGACTATAACCCCAAAAGAACCAGATTTCGCAAACAACATAGAGGAAGAATGAAAGGAAAATCCTGCCGAGGCAATCGTATTTGTTTTGGTAGATATGCTCTTCAAGCACTTGAACCCGCTTGGATCACGGCGAGACAGATAGAAGCAGGACGAAGAGCAATAACACGATATGCACGTCGTGGTGGAAAAATATGGGTACGTATATTTCCCGACAAACCGGTTACACTAAGACCCACGGAAACACGTATGGGCTCGGGAAAGGGGTCCCCCGAATATTGGGTATCCGTTGTTAAACCTGGTCGTATACTTTATGAAATGGGGGGAGTATCTGAAACTGTAGCTAGAGCAGCTATCTCCATAGCTGCCAGTAAAATGCCCATACGAAGTCAATTTATTCGATTAGAGATATAGAACCCTAAAAGGGGTATGGAAGATAAAAAAAAATGCTCGGTTTTTCTTTCTGGAAAGACAATATTTCTTTCATCCTTTTGCATTGAAATAACAAATTGAAATCAAAATAATATGATTCAACCTCAGACCCTTTTAAATGTAGCAGATAATAGTGGAGCTCGAAAATTGATGTGTATTCGAGTCATAGGAGCTGCTGGTAATCAGCGATATGCTCGTATTGGTGATGTTATTGTTGCTGTAATCAAAGACGCATTGCCCCAAATGCCTCTAGAAAGATCCGAAGTAATTCGAGCTGTAATTGTACGTACATGTAAAGAGTTCAAATGCGAAGACGGTATAATAATCCGCTATGATGACAATGCTGCGGTTATAATTGATCAAAAAGGCAATCCAAAAGGAACTCGAGTTTTTGGCGCGATTGCCGAGGAATTGAGAGAATTGAATTTTACCAAAATAGTTTCATTAGCTCCTGAAGTATTATAAATACTAGTAGGCGAAATTGAGACCAAAGAATTAATTTAGTAGATTGTGTTTTACGTATATGTTTTAAAATCCAAAATGAAAAAAAAAAAAAGAAAACATGTTGATTATAGAAAAATTAGGAGGAACCTAGAATTAGAGTCTTATGGGCAAGGACACTATTGCTGATTTACTAACCTCTATAAGAAATGCGGACATGAATAAAAAAGGAACAGTTCGAGTAGTATCTACAAATATTACCGAAAACATTGTTAAAATACTTCTACGAGAGGGTTTTATTGAAAGTGTTCGGAAACATCAGGAACGTAACAGATATTTCTTGGTTTCAACTTTGCGACATCAAAAGAGAAAGACTATAAAAGGAATATATAGAACAAGAACCTTTTTAAAGCGTATCAGCCGACCCGGCTTACGAATTTATACCAACTATCAAGGAATTCCTAAAGTTTTGGGTGGAATGGGAATTGCTATTCTTTCTACTTCTCGAGGAATAATGACAGATCGAGAAGCTCGACTAAACAGAATTGGGGGAGAAGTCTTATGTTATATATGGTAATCGCCCCGCCTATAGTGCTCGAATTCTATCTCGCCCTTCCTATTTTTAAAATAAAAATAGAAAAATAGGAGAAAAAAAATATGACAGAAAAAAAAAATAGGAGAGAAAAAAAAAACCCGAGAGAAGCAAAAGTAACTTTCGAAGGTTTAGTTACGGAAGCCCTACCCAATGGAATGTTCCGCGTTCGGCTAGAGAATGACACCATCATCCTAGGCTATATTTCAGGAAAGATACGGTCTAGTTCTATACGAATACTGATGGGGGATAGGGTCAAAATTGAAGTAAGTCGTTATGATTCAAGCAAGGGACGTATAATTTATAGACTTCCCCATAAGGATTCGAAGCGTATCGAAGACTCGAAGGATAGCGAAGATTTGAAGGATAGCGAAGATTTGAAGGATACCAAAGATTCAAAGGATTAGGTTTTTCTTTTTTTTTCTAGGGTAATAAATTCTAAGTTCTAAAATTCAAGCGAAGAGACTTATTTTTTCCAAAAGATTAGATTCATAGTTTAAAAAAGGATACGGAAATATGAAAATAAGAGCTTCCGTTCGTAAAATTTGTACAAAATGTCGACTGATTCGTAGGCGTGGACGAATTAGAGTCATTTGCTCTAATCCGAAGCATAAACAAAGACAGGGGTAATCTTTCGAAAAAGAACTTTACTTTCTAAAAAGTAAAAAAAAGTACCCGCGGAAATGTTCCAATTCCAAATAAAATAATTTCATTTAAAATAATTAAAGTAAAGGGTTTATTTTACCCTGAAACGGATATCTTTGTATCTTTTTTTCTTTTTTTTATTTCTAACTCATATTTATGAGATAATAAAATATGGCAAAAGCTATACCAAAAATTGGTTCACGTAAGAAAGTGCGTATTGGTTTACGTAGGAATGCACGTTTTAGTTTACGGAAGAGTGCACGTAGAATAACAAAAGGGGTTATTCATGTTCAAGCTAGTTTCAACAATACCATTATAACTGTTACAGACCCACAAGGTCGGGTGGTTTTTTGGTCCTCGGCCGGTACTTGTGGATTCAAAAGCTCAAGAAAAGCATCACCCTATGCTGGTCAAAGAACAGCAGTAGATGCTATTCGTACAGTAGGTTTGCAACGAGCAGAAGTTATGGTAAAGGGCGCTGGTAGTGGAAGAGATGCCGCATTACGAGCCATTGCTAAAAGTGGTGTGCGATTAAGTTGTATACGCGATGTAACACCTATGCCGCATAATGGATGTCGACCGCCTAAAAAAAGACGTCTGTAAAAGAATTAACCCGCTTTCAACTTTCATTTCAAGAGAAATAAACGATTCAATGATAAAATAATAATACTAGTCTATTATGGTTCGAGAGGAGGTAGCAGGATCCACTCAAACACTACAGTGGAAGTGTGTTGAATCAAGAGTAGATAGTAAGCGCCTTTATTATGGTCGTTTCATTCTGTCCCCGCTTAGAAAAGGTCAAGCGGACACCGTCGGTATTGCCTTGCGAAGAGCTTTACTTGGAGAAATAGAAGGAACATGTATCACACGTGCAAAATTTGGGAGCGTGCCGCACGAGTATTCTACAATAGCAGGTATTGAAGAATCCGTACAAGAAATTTTACTAAATTTGAAAGAAATTGTATTGAGAAGTAATCTCTATGGAGTTAGAGACGCATCCATTTGCGTCAAAGGTCCTAGATACATAACTGCTCAAGATATCATCTTACCGCCTTCCGTAGAAATCGTTGATACGGCACAACCTATAGCTAACTTGACAGAGCCCATTGATTTCTGTATTGATTTACAGATCAAGAGAGATCGTGGATATCAGACAGAACTCAGAAAGAACTATCAAGATGGAAGTTATCCTATAGATGCTGTATCCATGCCTGTTCGAAATGTGAATTATAGTATTTTTTCTTGTGGGAATGGAAATGAAAAACACGAGATACTTTTTCTAGAAATATGGACTAATGGAAGTTTAACCCCTAAGGAAGCACTTTATGAGGCTTCTCGTAATTTGATTGATTTATTTCTTCCTTTTCTACACGCGGAGGAAGAGGGCGCTAGTTTCGAAGAAAATAAAAACAGGTTTACTCCACCCCTTTTTACTTTTCAAAAAAGATTAACTAATCTAAAGAAAAACAAAAAAGGAATTCCATTGAATTGTATTTTTATTGATCAATTAGAATTGACTTCTAGAACGTATAATTGTCTAAAAAGGGCCAATATACATACACTATTGGACCTTTTGAGTAAGACTGAAGAAGATCTTCTGAGAATTGACAGTTTTCGTATGGAAGATAGAAAACATATATGGGACACTCTAGAGAAGCATCTCCCAATTGATTTACTTAAGAATAAACTCTCGTTTTAAATCCATTGCAATTTTTTTTCTTCTTCTTTTTCGAGTTAGAATAAAAAGAAAACAATTTAGCATCTTTGGTACAATCTATATTTTCGCGAAATGGATCATAATAAAATGGATTTTAGGTATCTAGGGAAGATTCACTTGGAAGTAACTATTTCCTAGATACCTATGGTACTTCACGGTTGAATGAATCAAAAAATATCTAAAAAAGACCTAAAGTTAATGATTTATCAATGGGTAATGTTGCTCCAATACCTAACCAAAGAGCTACTACAGTACCGATTAAAAAAACGGTCGTAGCTACTGGGCGGCGAAATGGATTTTGGAATTTATTGACATTCTCTAGAAAAGGTACTGTCAATAAGCCTGTTGGCACAGAAACCATTAAAAGAACGCCCAATAACTTATTGGGTACCGTACGGAGTATTTGAAACACGGGAAAGAAGTACCACTCGGGTAATATTTCCAGAGGAGTTGCAAACGGATCTGCCGGTTCACCAATCATTGATGGCTCGAGAACCGCTAAACCTACATTACATGCAATAGTACCTAGAATTACTACTGGAAAAATATATAAAAGATCGTTGGGCCATGCGGGTTCCCCGTAATAATTATGTCCCATCCCTTTAGCTAATTTAGCTCTTAATACAGGATCATTTAAGTCTGGTTTCTTTGTTATTGGGATAGGTGAACTCTTTAGGATCCATCCCCCAAAGGAACCGGACATGAGAATTTATCATCATCCGGCTCGAGCAAGAGTGAAAGAAATAAGACCGCGGAAGATCCTTAATAGAATTAAGGTTTATAATGACTCAATGACTCTAGGCAAGAAAAGCTTTATCAGATTCTCTTTTCCGAAGTTGCACCTACAACTACTCATTGAAAATAATCCTATTCTTATGGGTAAATGCTCAATATCCAAGTGGGCTTACAAATTTGATCATGATCAATTGCTTTGTGGATTGTCTCATGTCTCTTGATTAGTTGGTATTTATCCCCTCAATATCGCAAGTTTCTTACCTCCAAACAAAATATTTACTTGTTACTAATAAAAAATCAAAAAGTTTAGCCTACATTCTTCCTTAGATCCCTTCTTTTACTCCGATAGTATTGCGGATCACAATCGATGCAAAGAAAATGAATGCATTTCCATACTATAATAAAAAGGTAAGTGTAATAAATAGAGAACTGGATCATGTCACATGACTTATTCCATTTCTACTCTATGGGATCTTACGGAGCCTGTTCATGGATGACATGGTTGCGGTATGATCATAGAAGATATTCTCCTCAAGTGAACCAGCCTATCCTTCCTAGGTAGGGGACTTACATGTTGATTGGATGCGGAGACACCTTTGGTTGTGAATTCTAATGTGGCAGATCCAATTCTTTATCTGCATGGCCAAATCAATAATTCAAGTCACACACTCCCATAATCCGCCTTTTTTCTTTCGTAAAATTAACTTCAACTATTTGTATTGTATAAAAATACTTTGGAGTTGAAGAGAAGTATCCAAATGACATGTGTTATTTTACAATAACCCATGCTTGTAGCAATGAAATACCAAAACCTACCCGATATGATATATGATAATTATAATTCTCTATGATATGCCTTCCCTATAAAGGACCCGAAATACCTTGCTTACGTATCATTGGAAAGTGCATTAACATAAATACGGCAGTAAGCAGAGGCAGTACAAAGGTATGTAAACTATAAAAACGAGTCAAAGTGGATTGGCCCACACTAGCACTTCCGCGTAATAACTCCACTAAAGGCGATCCTATTACCGGAATGGCGTCAGGTACACCTGTCACAATTTTGACTGCCCAATAGCCAATTTGATCCCAAGGCAAAGAATAACCAGTTACACCAAATGATGCAGTCAAAACAGCCAAAACCACACCTGTGACCCAAGTTAATTCGCGGGGTTTTTTAAATCCCCCTGTGAGATACACACGAAATACATGCAGGATCATCATTAAAACCATCATACTTGCTGACCATCGATGAACTGATCGGATTAACCAACCAAAGTTGGCCTCGGTCATTATGTATTGAACCGAGGAAAAAGCCTCTGTAACGGTTGGTCGGTAGTAAAAAGTCATAGCAAAACCGGTAGCGACTTGTACTAGAAAACAAGTAAGTGTAATTCCCCCTAAACAATAAAATATGTTGACATGGGGAGGAACATATTTACTAGTTATATCATCTGCAATTGCCTGAATCTCAAGACGTTCCTCAAACCAATCATATACTTTATTGAGATAGGTAACTAACCCGAGTCCCCCTCTAAGAGCCGTATATGAAAATTTCATCTCGTACGGCTCAAGCAGAAACACAAAAATTTTCAACGAATATTAGAAAAAAGGTTCAAAACTTCATCAGCCACTGAATTGGGTCGATTTGCCTTGAAGATATCAAATAAGAAAAATCCGGAATATCTTCTTTGTGATGATAATGCCAAAAAATCTCAAGTTGGCGCGTCTTTCTTTCTTCCTTTCCCTTATGTTGGTCATTAGAGGCTTCTTGACTTTTCTCTTCCCTATAAAGGATTTGTTTTTTTATGCGTAATATAGAAATTATCTTGTTGAGATCCTATGAATCAGTTCAATTAAAACCTTAGATTCATACTAGAGCCACGATGATTTAGTCTCAAGCTAAACAAAAGGCAAGGGTTCTTCGAATAAGAACCGCTTGATAATCATTTATTGAATCAGTGTAATGACTCGACAAAATCGAGAGAAAAAAAGTTGTCTTTTGGGCAAACAAAATTGGAAGGAAGAAAATTTCTTTTTTATTTTTATTTAAGAACTACTTGAATTTTTCAGTCTGGTTGCGAGGTCTTAATAGTGAGTATGAATCATAGTTCCATTTTTTTTTGATCCACTCTATCTATTTCGTGTTCCAGATACTAGAATAAATAATATCTGACGAATTAGAATCATCTTGATAGAGATAACAGGCCCTTTCTATGTATTATCAATAGGATCAATTCTAACAAGTCACACACTCATATTCCAGAGATACCGAAACAAAAAAATTCCGCGGTCGAACTACCATAATATCTAGAAATGTAGATCTTAAACTAGAAAGGCTTTTTTGGATGGAAAAACTCTGACTTCCTAGTTTTAGTTAGTAGAAACCTAATTGGTTAAAATTCCGTCCAGTAAAACGGAAGAATTATAAATTTCTAAAATGATAGATAGGAATATAGCGAATAAAGCCATTGCGATCCCCATAAAAGGAGTAGTCCCCCAACCCGGGGCGACTTTCCCATATTCCGAATTCAAGGGTTTCAGTAAACTACCTGCACCAGTTCGTTTTGGCCTAGGTTTAGAACTATCTTCAACGGTTTGTGTAGCCATAAATTCTATTTAATCATTGGTGTTGACTTTGTATACTATTCCGTTGTAGTTGTAAATACACGATCTTTTCGTAGATCCATTGTAATCTTGAAATTCTATAAAAATGGAAACAGCAACTTTAGTCGCCATCTCCATATCTGGTTTACTTGTAAGCTTTACTGGGTATGCCTTATATACCGCGTTTGGGCAACCCTCTCAACAATTAAGAGATCCATTCGAAGAACACGGAGACTAATTTAAGTAAGAAGTCTCCCAGATAGGGGGACTTCTTACTTAAATGAAATTATTTTATTCTTTTAGTTGGAGTTGGTGGAACCTTAGGTGGTTCTCGGAAGAAGATAGCGAAAAAAATTATCCCTAAAGTCGAAACTAAAAGGAACGTATAAACCAATGCTTCCATAGATTCGATCCTGGTTTATTTACAATTATAACTTCCACACCTATTCATTTGTCATTTGGGATAATTTCCCATATAAAGAAAGAAAAAGAGTCAAAGAAAGGATGGGAGATGTTTCCCATGTCAAATCAAAAAAGAGAGGTGAAAGATACTATAACAATGTGTATCAAACTGCCTGTTTCCTTGTAGTTGGATCTCCCACTTTTTGGAATGTTCCAAATTCCACTTGAGCATCCAAATCTGGATCAATACCAGCAAAAACATCTCGGAACAATGTTCTAGCGCCATGCCAAATGTGTCCGAAAAAGAAGAGCAAAGCAAAGGTAGCATGACCAAAAGTGAACCAACCCCTTGGACTGCTGCGAAAAACACCATCAGATTTCAAAGTAGCCCGGTCTAATTCAAAAATTTCCCCTAATTGAGAACGCCTCGCATATTTTTTTACAGTAGCAGGATCAGAATAACTTACTCCATTAAGTTCGCCACCATAGAACTCCACCGTTACACCTACTTGTTCAACACTATATTTGGATTCTGCTCTTCTAAAAGGAACGTCTGCTCTAACAATTCCCTCCTCATCTACCAAAACAACCGGAAATGTTTCAAAAAAAGTAGGCATACGGCGTACAAAAAGCTCACGTCCTTCTTTATCTCTAAAGACGGGATGTCCTAACCATCCAACAGCTATTCCATCCCCATTGTCCATTGAGCCTGCTCTGAATAATCCCCCTTTTGCCGGATTATTACCAATATAATCATAAAAGGCTAATT
>NW_028260499.1:0-12500 GCF_056163025.1 Triticum urartu
GTTTTACTGGACGGAATTTTAACCAATTAGGTTTCTACTAACTAAAACTAGGAAGTCAGAGTTTTTCCATCCAAAAAAGCCTTTCTAGTTTAAGATCTACATTTCTAGATATTATGGTAGTTCGACCGCGGAATTTTTTTGTTTCGGTATCTCTGGAATATGAGTGTGTGACTTGTTAGAATTGATCCTATTGATAATACATAGAAAGGGCCTGTTATCTCTATCAAGATGATTCTAATTCGTCAGATATTATTTATTCTAGTATCTGGAACACGAAATAGATAGAGTGGATCAAAAAAAAATGGAACTATGATTCATACTCACTATTAAGACCTCGCAACCAGACTGAAAAATTCAAGTAGTTCTTAAATAAAAATAAAAAAGAAATTTTCTTCCTTCCAATTTTGTTTGCCCAAAAGACAACTTTTTTTCTCTCGATTTTGTCGAGTCATTACACTGATTCAATAAATGATTATCAAGCGGTTCTTATTCGAAGAACCCTTGCCTTTTGTTTAGCTTGAGACTAAATCATCGTGGCTCTAGTATGAATCTAAGGTTTTAATTGAACTGATTCATAGGATCTCAACAAGATAATTTCTATATTACGCATAAAAAAACAAATCCTTTATAGGGAAGAGAAAAGTCAAGAAGCCTCTAATGACCAACATAAGGGAAAGGAAGAAAGAAAGACGCGCCAACTTGAGATTTTTTGGCATTATCATCACAAAGAAGATATTCCGGATTTTTCTTATTTGATATCTTCAAGGCAAATCGACCCAATTCAGTGGCTGATGAAGTTTTGAACCTTTTTTCTAATATTCGTTGAAAATTTTTGTGTTTCTGCTTGAGCCGTACGAGATGAAATTTTCATATACGGCTCTTAGAGGGGGACTCGGGTTAGTTACCTATCTCAATAAAGTATATGATTGGTTTGAGGAACGTCTTGAGATTCAGGCAATTGCAGATGATATAACTAGTAAATATGTTCCTCCCCATGTCAACATATTTTATTGTTTAGGGGGAATTACACTTACTTGTTTTCTAGTACAAGTCGCTACCGGTTTTGCTATGACTTTTTACTACCGACCAACCGTTACAGAGGCTTTTTCCTCGGTTCAATACATAATGACCGAGGCCAACTTTGGTTGGTTAATCCGATCAGTTCATCGATGGTCAGCAAGTATGATGGTTTTAATGATGATCCTGCATGTATTTCGTGTGTATCTCACAGGGGGATTTAAAAAACCCCGCGAATTAACTTGGGTCACAGGTGTGGTTTTGGCTGTTTTGACTGCATCATTTGGTGTAACTGGTTATTCTTTGCCTTGGGATCAAATTGGCTATTGGGCAGTCAAAATTGTGACAGGTGTACCTGACGCCATTCCGGTAATAGGATCGCCTTTAGTGGAGTTATTACGCGGAAGTGCTAGTGTGGGCCAATCCACTTTGACTCGTTTTTATAGTTTACATACCTTTGTACTGCCTCTGCTTACTGCCGTATTTATGTTAATGCACTTTCCAATGATACGTAAGCAAGGTATTTCGGGTCCTTTATAGGGAAGGCATATCATAGAGAATTATAATTATCATATATCATATCGGGTAGGTTTTGGTATTTCATTGCTACAAGCATGGGTTATTGTAAAATAACACATGTCATTTGGATACTTCTCTTCAACTCCAAAGTATTTTTATACAATACAAATAGTTGAAGTTAATTTTACGAAAGAAAAAAGGCGGATTATGGGAGTGTGTGACTTGAATTATTGATTTGGCCATGCAGATAAAGAATTGGATCTGCCACATTAGAATTCACAACCAAAGGTGTCTCCGCATCCAATCAACATGTAAGTCCCCTACCTAGGAAGGATAGGCTGGTTCACTTGAGGAGAATATCTTCTATGATCATACCGCAACCATGTCATCCATGAACAGGCTCCGTAAGATCCCATAGAGTAGAAATGGAATAAGTCATGTGACATGATCCAGTTCTCTATTTATTACACTTACCTTTTTATTATAGTATGGAAATGCATTCATTTTCTTTGCATCGATTGTGATCCGCAATACTATCGGAGTAAAAGAAGGGATCTAAGGAAGAATGTAGGCTAAACTTTTTGATTTTTTATTAGTAACAAGTAAATATTTTGTTTGGAGGTAAGAAACTTGCGATATTGAGGGGATAAATACCAACTAATCAAGAGACATGAGACAATCCACAAAGCAATTGATCATGATCAAATTTGTAAGCCCACTTGGATATTGAGCATTTACCCATAAGAATAGGATTATTTTCAATGAGTAGTTGTAGGTGCAACTTCGGAAAAGAGAATCTGATAAAGCTTTTCTTGCCTAGAGTCATTGAGTCATTATAAACCTTAATTCTATTAAGGATCTTCCGCGGTCTTATTTCTTTCACTCTTGCTCGAGCCGGATGATGATAAATTCTCATGTCCGGTTCCTTTGGGGGATGGATCCTAAAGAGTTCACCTATCCCAATAACAAAGAAACCAGACTTAAATGATCCTGTATTAAGAGCTAAATTAGCTAAAGGGATGGGACATAATTATTACGGGGAACCCGCATGGCCCAACGATCTTTTATATATTTTTCCAGTAGTAATTCTAGGTACTATTGCATGTAATGTAGGTTTAGCGGTTCTCGAGCCATCAATGATTGGTGAACCGGCAGATCCGTTTGCAACTCCTCTGGAAATATTACCCGAGTGGTACTTCTTTCCCGTGTTTCAAATACTCCGTACGGTACCCAATAAGTTATTGGGCGTTCTTTTAATGGTTTCTGTGCCAACAGGCTTATTGACAGTACCTTTTCTAGAGAATGTCAATAAATTCCAAAATCCATTTCGCCGCCCAGTAGCTACGACCGTTTTTTTAATCGGTACTGTAGTAGCTCTTTGGTTAGGTATTGGAGCAACATTACCCATTGATAAATCATTAACTTTAGGTCTTTTTTAGATATTTTTTGATTCATTCAACCGTGAAGTACCATAGGTATCTAGGAAATAGTTACTTCCAAGTGAATCTTCCCTAGATACCTAAAATCCATTTTATTATGATCCATTTCGCGAAAATATAGATTGTACCAAAGATGCTAAATTGTTTTCTTTTTATTCTAACTCGAAAAAGAAGAAGAAAAAAAATTGCAATGGATTTAAAACGAGAGTTTATTCTTAAGTAAATCAATTGGGAGATGCTTCTCTAGAGTGTCCCATATATGTTTTCTATCTTCCATACGAAAACTGTCAATTCTCAGAAGATCTTCTTCAGTCTTACTCAAAAGGTCCAATAGTGTATGTATATTGGCCCTTTTTAGACAATTATACGTTCTAGAAGTCAATTCTAATTGATCAATAAAAATACAATTCAATGGAATTCCTTTTTTGTTTTTCTTTAGATTAGTTAATCTTTTTTGAAAAGTAAAAAGGGGTGGAGTAAACCTGTTTTTATTTTCTTCGAAACTAGCGCCCTCTTCCTCCGCGTGTAGAAAAGGAAGAAATAAATCAATCAAATTACGAGAAGCCTCATAAAGTGCTTCCTTAGGGGTTAAACTTCCATTAGTCCATATTTCTAGAAAAAGTATCTCGTGTTTTTCATTTCCATTCCCACAAGAAAAAATACTATAATTCACATTTCGAACAGGCATGGATACAGCATCTATAGGATAACTTCCATCTTGATAGTTCTTTCTGAGTTCTGTCTGATATCCACGATCTCTCTTGATCTGTAAATCAATACAGAAATCAATGGGCTCTGTCAAGTTAGCTATAGGTTGTGCCGTATCAACGATTTCTACGGAAGGCGGTAAGATGATATCTTGAGCAGTTATGTATCTAGGACCTTTGACGCAAATGGATGCGTCTCTAACTCCATAGAGATTACTTCTCAATACAATTTCTTTCAAATTTAGTAAAATTTCTTGTACGGATTCTTCAATACCTGCTATTGTAGAATACTCGTGCGGCACGCTCCCAAATTTTGCACGTGTGATACATGTTCCTTCTATTTCTCCAAGTAAAGCTCTTCGCAAGGCAATACCGACGGTGTCCGCTTGACCTTTTCTAAGCGGGGACAGAATGAAACGACCATAATAAAGGCGCTTACTATCTACTCTTGATTCAACACACTTCCACTGTAGTGTTTGAGTGGATCCTGCTACCTCCTCTCGAACCATAATAGACTAGTATTATTATTTTATCATTGAATCGTTTATTTCTCTTGAAATGAAAGTTGAAAGCGGGTTAATTCTTTTACAGACGTCTTTTTTTAGGCGGTCGACATCCATTATGCGGCATAGGTGTTACATCGCGTATACAACTTAATCGCACACCACTTTTAGCAATGGCTCGTAATGCGGCATCTCTTCCACTACCAGCGCCCTTTACCATAACTTCTGCTCGTTGCAAACCTACTGTACGAATAGCATCTACTGCTGTTCTTTGACCAGCATAGGGTGATGCTTTTCTTGAGCTTTTGAATCCACAAGTACCGGCCGAGGACCAAAAAACCACCCGACCTTGTGGGTCTGTAACAGTTATAATGGTATTGTTGAAACTAGCTTGAACATGAATAACCCCTTTTGTTATTCTACGTGCACTCTTCCGTAAACTAAAACGTGCATTCCTACGTAAACCAATACGCACTTTCTTACGTGAACCAATTTTTGGTATAGCTTTTGCCATATTTTATTATCTCATAAATATGAGTTAGAAATAAAAAAAAGAAAAAAAGATACAAAGATATCCGTTTCAGGGTAAAATAAACCCTTTACTTTAATTATTTTAAATGAAATTATTTTATTTGGAATTGGAACATTTCCGCGGGTACTTTTTTTTACTTTTTAGAAAGTAAAGTTCTTTTTCGAAAGATTACCCCTGTCTTTGTTTATGCTTCGGATTAGAGCAAATGACTCTAATTCGTCCACGCCTACGAATCAGTCGACATTTTGTACAAATTTTACGAACGGAAGCTCTTATTTTCATATTTCCGTATCCTTTTTTAAACTATGAATCTAATCTTTTGGAAAAAATAAGTCTCTTCGCTTGAATTTTAGAACTTAGAATTTATTACCCTAGAAAAAAAAAGAAAAACCTAATCCTTTGAATCTTTGGTATCCTTCAAATCTTCGCTATCCTTCAAATCTTCGCTATCCTTCGAGTCTTCGATACGCTTCGAATCCTTATGGGGAAGTCTATAAATTATACGTCCCTTGCTTGAATCATAACGACTTACTTCAATTTTGACCCTATCCCCCATCAGTATTCGTATAGAACTAGACCGTATCTTTCCTGAAATATAGCCTAGGATGATGGTGTCATTCTCTAGCCGAACGCGGAACATTCCATTGGGTAGGGCTTCCGTAACTAAACCTTCGAAAGTTACTTTTGCTTCTCTCGGGTTTTTTTTTTCTCTCCTATTTTTTTTTTCTGTCATATTTTTTTTCTCCTATTTTTCTATTTTTATTTTAAAAATAGGAAGGGCGAGATAGAATTCGAGCACTATAGGCGGGGCGATTACCATATATAACATAAGACTTCTCCCCCAATTCTGTTTAGTCGAGCTTCTCGATCTGTCATTATTCCTCGAGAAGTAGAAAGAATAGCAATTCCCATTCCACCCAAAACTTTAGGAATTCCTTGATAGTTGGTATAAATTCGTAAGCCGGGTCGGCTGATACGCTTTAAAAAGGTTCTTGTTCTATATATTCCTTTTATAGTCTTTCTCTTTTGATGTCGCAAAGTTGAAACCAAGAAATATCTGTTACGTTCCTGATGTTTCCGAACACTTTCAATAAAACCCTCTCGTAGAAGTATTTTAACAATGTTTTCGGTAATATTTGTAGATACTACTCGAACTGTTCCTTTTTTATTCATGTCCGCATTTCTTATAGAGGTTAGTAAATCAGCAATAGTGTCCTTGCCCATAAGACTCTAATTCTAGGTTCCTCCTAATTTTTCTATAATCAACATGTTTTCTTTTTTTTTTTTTCATTTTGGATTTTAAAACATATACGTAAAACACAATCTACTAAATTAATTCTTTGGTCTCAATTTCGCCTACTAGTATTTATAATACTTCAGGAGCTAATGAAACTATTTTGGTAAAATTCAATTCTCTCAATTCCTCGGCAATCGCGCCAAAAACTCGAGTTCCTTTTGGATTGCCTTTTTGATCAATTATAACCGCAGCATTGTCATCATAGCGGATTATTATACCGTCTTCGCATTTGAACTCTTTACATGTACGTACAATTACAGCTCGAATTACTTCGGATCTTTCTAGAGGCATTTGGGGCAATGCGTCTTTGATTACAGCAACAATAACATCACCAATACGAGCATATCGCTGATTACCAGCAGCTCCTATGACTCGAATACACATCAATTTTCGAGCTCCACTATTATCTGCTACATTTAAAAGGGTCTGAGGTTGAATCATATTATTTTGATTTCAATTTGTTATTTCAATGCAAAAGGATGAAAGAAATATTGTCTTTCCAGAAAGAAAAACCGAGCATTTTTTTTTATCTTCCATACCCCTTTTAGGGTTCTATATCTCTAATCGAATAAATTGACTTCGTATGGGCATTTTACTGGCAGCTATGGAGATAGCTGCTCTAGCTACAGTTTCAGATACTCCCCCCATTTCATAAAGTATACGACCAGGTTTAACAACGGATACCCAATATTCGGGGGACCCCTTTCCCGAGCCCATACGTGTTTCCGTGGGTCTTAGTGTAACCGGTTTGTCGGGAAATATACGTACCCATATTTTTCCACCACGACGTGCATATCGTGTTATTGCTCTTCGTCCTGCTTCTATCTGTCTCGCCGTGATCCAAGCGGGTTCAAGTGCTTGAAGAGCATATCTACCAAAACAAATACGATTGCCTCGGCAGGATTTTCCTTTCATTCTTCCTCTATGTTGTTTGCGAAATCTGGTTCTTTTGGGGTTATAGTCGATGGTTCTCTTTCTTAGTTCCATCTCTACTGCAAAACTGGACATGAGAGTTTCTTCTCATCCAGCTCCTCGCGAATGGAATCAGAAAGCATGTAAATTTCTCTAATTCATAATATTCCAAAATATTACGGTACGGATAGATACACATTAATAGATAATAGAAAAAGTTCGGTTTTTTTTATATTGAATTTGTTAAAACAGAAAAATATAATATATAGTCAAAAAAGAAGATCTAGAATATATCCAGATGTGTGTGTATATTTATCTAAATTCTATATTTATAGATAATGTAATCCTTCTTAAAAAAATCCTTATTTTTACTCTTATTGAATCGCGGTAAAGTATTCTAATTCAATAAGAATTTCGCGGGCGAATATTTACTCTTTCCTGTCTTATTTGTTAATTTATAAACTTACCAAATAAGACAATTTTTTTGGTTTGTTCCGCCATCCCACCCAATGAAGTGTTAGGATTCTTTTCAATAAAATCCTATGGAATCATAGGTTCTGTCGTTCCCACTGCTTCTCCTTGAATGGTTAGGTCTGAATCCCGCAACGGAGCTTCCAAAAAATTTCTTTCCGAGTTAATTTTCTCAGTTTTATTAACCCGGGCGGCTCTTTATTATTGCTTTAAATTTGTAGTTCTTGTTTCAAGTTACAATTTTTAATTCTCTATTATTTTTATTATATTGATGCTTTATCACATTGCCTTTTATGATGTAATTCATAGACCATACATAGTGGAATCCTATATCTTATTTATTTCCTCTTCCTTCTTTCTATCATCCCTCCCTTTATCCACATCCCTTTAGTTTTGCTTCACAACCTAGAATCCCTTTTCTTTTTTAGAGAAAAAATTGCAGTTGCTACAACTATATGACACATCTACTCATTTATGTTATGATAGAGGTATTTATTCATATAGTGACTGTTTCTTAGTTAGGATCTCGACAATACGAAGCAATAGGTTGGTTATTAGTTAATTTTCTATAATTACTAAGTTTTTTTCTTAAAAAAAAGAAAAAAATAACGAGTCACACACTAAGCATAGCAATTATATTAAATGATTTATCAATTTTCATTAAATCTTATAGAAAGAGGTATAATTTCTTCTTTTGCAGGGATTTCAGGAAAAAAGTCTCTTGTCATTTTTTATTCTATCAATGGACAGAATCCGAAGACAAGATTACTTATTCTTCGTCTACGAATATCCAAATTTTTACACCTAATACTCCATAGATAGTCCGAATTGGATAGCAGCAATAATCAATTTTAGCGCGAATTGTTTGGAGGGGAAGTCTACCCTTTTTAATAGATTCGGCGCGTGCAATTTCTTTTCCTCCGAGACGACCCGCAATTTTTACTTTTACTCCCCTTATATCTGCTTTTTTAGTTAATTCAATGGCTTTTTTCATTGCCTTTCGGAATGAAACTCTATTTTTTAATTGGAAAGCTATATATTCTGCAAGAATGTTAGGCTGTCTATAAGGTTCTTTAACTTTTTCGATAGAAATATTAAATCTCTGGTTTACAGAGTTAATTTCCTTTTGTAGATCTTTCTCTAATTCTTCGATTGCTCCTTTTTTCTTTAATAAATTTGGGAATCCAATATGGATTATGACGTGGATCGTATCGATTTCTTTTTGGATTTCTATATGTGTAATTACTTCGGAACTTGAACCTGAGTCCATTTTTCTATTATGTGTAATTACTTCGGAACTTGAGTCTGATTCTATTTTTCTATTCGAGCCCTTTTTCCTATTCTTTTGTATATAGTTCTTGATACAATCCCTTATTTTTTTATCTTCCTGTAGACCTTCAGAATAATTTTTTGGTTGTGCGAACCAAAAGGAATGGTGTTTTTGGGTTGTACCAAGTCTGAAACCGAGTGGATTTATTTTTTGTCCCATATTTTTCTATTCTATATTTTTTTTACTGGGAATCGAAATCTTAGATGGATCTAAAGGTTATTTAGATTTCTTTACTATATTTAGTACAATTGTTATATGACACATGCTTTTTTTTATGGGGAAACTACGTCCTCGAGCTCGAGGTCTGAATTTCTTCATAATAGTACTCCTACTGACTTCGGCTTTAGTAATAAATAAATTCGCTTTGTCGAAATCCCTATAATGAGTAGCATTTGCGGCTGCCGAATAAACCAACTTTAAGATGGGATAAGATGCTCGATAGGGCATGAGGTTCAGTATCATAACAGTTTCCTCGTAGTAACGCCAGCGAATCTCGTCAAGAACTCTTTGTGCTTTGAAAACAGACATAGGGATACGTTTTTGTGCTTTGAAAACTCTCTCGAACTTAAGTAGACGATCGGTTGGAACTTTCCTTGCGAGTTTCCTTAGCCCACTTTTCTTCTTCTTTATCCTAGGGATATACTTTACTAGTTTGAAACTTGTCATAAATAAGGTTATTCCCCGCCTACCTTTACTTTATTTTGAATCTTTTTTTCTTCTTAATCTTTCTATTCAGAATTCAGTTAACGACGAGATTTAGTATCCTTTCTTGCATTTTCATAACTCGTGAAATGCCGAGTAGGCACGAATTCCCCCAATTTGCGACCTACCATAGGATTTGTTATGTAAATAGGTATATGTTCCTTTCCAATTATGAATCGCGATTGTATGGCCAACCATTGTGGGTAGAATGCTAGATGCCCGGGACCACGTTACTATTGTTTCTTTCTCCTCCTTCATATTGACCTTTTCTATCTTTGCCAATAAATGATGAGCTACAAAAGGATTCGTTTTTTTTCGTGTCACAGCTGATTACTCCTTTTTTCCTTTTTAAAGAGTGGCATTCTATGTCCAATATCTCGATCGAAGTACGGAGGTCAGAATAAATAGAATAATGATCAATGGAAAAAAGAAAAAAATCCTTTAGCTGGATAAGGGGCGGATGTAGCCAAGTGGATCAAGGCAGTGGATTGTGAATCCACCATGCGCGGGTTCAATTCCCGTCGTTCGCCCATCGCATTATTGCAAATTCCAAAAATGCAATTTTCCATATTCCTAGTTACGTATTTACTTACGGCGACGAAGAATAAAACTATCGCTATATTTTTTCCTTTTCCTAGTTCTTCTTCCAAGCGCAGGATAACCCCAAGGGGTTGTGGGTTTTTTTCTACCAATGGGAGCTTTCCCTTCACCGCCCCCATGGGGGTGGTCCACAGGGTTCATAACTACCCCTCTTACTACGGGGCGTTTACCTAGCCAACACTTAGATCCGGCTCTACCCAAACTTTTTTGGTTCACCCCAACATTACCCACTTGTCCGACTGTTGCTAAGCAGTTTTGGGATACTAAACGGACCTCCCCAGATGGTAATCTTAAAGTGGCCGATTTACCCTCTTTTGCAATGAGTTTCGCTACAGCACCTGCTGCTCTAGCTAATTGCCCACCCCTTCCACGTGTGATTTCTATGTTATGCATGGCCGTGCCTAAGGGCATATCGGTTGAAGTAGATTCTTCTTTTCTCTCAAAAAACCCCTTCCCAAACTGTACAAGCTTCTTCCAAAGCATACGGCTTTCTAGATGTATATGACGATCTCTAGACAGATGGATCTTATATGAATCATATGATGAAGTACCACATGAGTGGATATATAGGAAAGGAATCCAAATCTGCCGAATCGCTCATGTTATGATCTTCTACATCCTAGGTCTCTGCGTTCCGTCATCTGGCTTATGTTCTTCATGTAGCATTCAGATCGAATGACTCTATGAAATTACGTCGATACTTCCACATATTATGGGTAACGTAGGAGACATCCCTATTTTCCCCCGGGGGTCTTAATTACCACTGCTTAGCTTTCAATTTGCCTCTGACCATCAAATTAAATGTGAATAACCCGTCCTCCTCTCTTTGAAACAAGGGGCGCTTCCGGTTCTGTGCGTGCTTCAAACAATTTTGTCTTCTCCATATTACCATATCTCTAGAGCCAATAATTTTCTATGAGGAACTACTGAACTCAATCACTTGCTGCCGTTACTCAACAGTTTTCTGTTGAGGTCTATCCCGTAGAGGTAGTCAAATTGGATCAGTGATCGATTTCTAGGTTTCGTCGTAAACCTAATTGGTTACTTCCAATTACGTAAATCAATAGTTCAAACCGCACTCAAAGGTAGGGCATTTCCCATTGATATAGGAACTTTTGTACCAGAAACAATAGTATCTCCAATTATAGCCCCTCTGGGATGTAAAATATATCTCTTCTCACCATCCCCATAGTGTATGAGACAAATGTATGCATTTCGATTAGGGTCGTATTCTATGGTTACGATTCTACCAGATATGTCTTTTTGATTCCGTCGAAAATCTATTTTACGGTATAGGCGCTTATGACCTCCCCCTCTATGCCTTGCGGTAATGATTCCTCTGGAATTACGACCTTTACCACAACGGTGCCGTCCATGGATCAAATTATTTCGTGGATTGGATTTCACTTGCCTGTCTACGGTTCCCTTGCGTGTGCTCGGGATAGGTGTTTTGTATAAATGTTTCGCCGTATTATTAAGTATTCTCCTTTAGTTTTTTTCTCTATCTAGAAGTGGAATAGAATAACCCGGTTGAAGGGTAATGATCATACGTCTGTAATGCATTGTATGGCCCAGAATAGGTCCTATTCTTCTACCTTTTCCAGGTAGTCGATGGCTATTCACAGCTACCACCTTAACACCAAAGAAGAGTTCGACCCAATGCTTTATTTCTGTCTTAGTGAATCCCGATTCGACATTAAAAGTATATTGATTCTTTCCCAATAAACGAAGACTTTTTTCTGTAAATACTGCGTATTTGATTCCATCCATAAATCGACTTTCCCTCCTATGCTCTGAGTTCCAGTATCGATAAGAATTCGAGTTCTTATTGTTCTTATGTTATGGTATGAATATACCATACCAATTCGTTATGTATGGATGATGGATGAGATTCCATGGATAGAGAGCCAGTTCCAATAGACTTATGGAATGTTCCCGTTCGTGTGCATCCAGCAGGAATTGAACCCGCAAATTTACCAATTATGAGTTGGGCGCTTTAACCATTCAGCCATGGATGCTTAACAGGGATCATCGTACATCGTAAATAACCAATTTTCATATAGAAAGACATATCATAGAAAAATGAAATCGAAAATATTCCGAGATGGCAAATATTCGGAGATGACTATGAAAACACCTCTCTGGATCCTCGAATTGAAAGAGAGATTGAGAGGGATCAAGAATCCTAATTCTCGCTATTTGGAATGGATCCAATTCTATTGAGTCTGACTCATAGTGATCATTTCTCTTTAGCAAAGAATGACCTTGGTTATCAAAGGATTGAACAACCGGGATCCATTTACTTATGATACCTAGTTGGCATTGATAACAAGGATCTAATGAATTATGAGTTTAATAGATCCTCTTTAGCAGAAAGACGTATATTCCTTGCTCATTATCAGACAATCACTTATTCCCAAACCTCGTGTGGGACTAATCGTTTTCATTTACCATCTCATGGAAAACCCTTT
>NW_028260499.1:30000-41179 GCF_056163025.1 Triticum urartu
TACCATATCTCTATCCCGTGAAATTCTCGAGCCAAAAGATGGATGCATATGCTGTGTTTCATTTTGCTAAATGATATCAATTAAATGGTGTATCAATTCCATAAATTGCATATAGCAATAAATAAATCAGCAAAATTCTTTCTAATATTTTAGATAGAAGAAACATTTCTTCTATCTAAAATATTAGAAAGAATGTACCCTTCTATCCAAATCCAATTTGCATCGATAAAATAAATCCAAATTCCAGTAGTAGATGAATAATTGCAAATTTGTGTGTGTACGAGATTAGAATAACTTCAAAATAACTGACATAATTTTGTATTTTTCCTGATCAGAAAAATACATGAAAAAGAAAGGAGGTAGAAAAATTTTTGGATTTATGGTTAAAGAAGAAAAAGAAGAAAACAGGGGTTCTGTTGAATTTCAAGTATTCAGTTTCACCAATAAGATACGGAGACTTGCTTCACATTTGGAATTACACAAAAAAGATTTTTCATCGGAAAGAGGTCTACGAAGACTTTTGGGAAAACGTCGACGTTTGCTGGCTTATTTGGCAAAGAAAAATAGAGTACGTTATAAGAAATTAATCGGTCAGTTGAATATTCGGGAGCAGTAATTTAATCGTTCAAATTTTTTTCTTGTTTTATTATTTTTTTAGTAGTCTTATAGTAGTCTTAGATTTTTCATTTTGATGAGCCTCGCTTTGAGGAATTCATGGAATAATCCATTTTCATGGAATAATGAATTAAGGAAGAAAGGATATGAGTCTACCGCTTACAAGAAAAGATCTCATGATAGTCAATATGGGCCCTCAACACCCATCAATGCATGGTGTTCTTCGACTGATCGTTACTCTCGATGGTGAGGAAGTTATTGATTGTGAACCCATATTAGGGTATTTACACAGAGGAATGGAAAAAATCGCGGAAAACCGAACTATTATACAATACTTACCTTATGTAACAAGGATATAGAGAGATTGTAGAAAGGGGATAGGATAGTTATTTTTGCAAGAGACTTGTTGTAAATTCCTTAACTTAAGAAAGAAAAAAGAATAAAAACACAGATACATAACATAAAAAAAAGAATAAATAAGACGAGATTCGACCTCCCCCTACATATTTAATTTCCTCTCCTATACAAAAACTAGCAAGACCCACTCCATTGGTAATTCCATCAATAACACCCTTATCAAAAAACTCCGTGAGTTCGGTTAACCCTCTTATACCGAGGGTAAAGACCCTAGTATAGAAAATATCTATATAACCACGATTATATGACCAACTGTATATATTTTTTTTTACTTGATCTAAAAATTCTTTTTTAGGATTTCCTTTGTAAAAAGAGTTTATTAAATCCAAATTCTGAAAAAAAGAATAAGCGGATCCATAGAAGATATATGCTATGAATAAACCAAAGATAGCTAGACTTACAGAAGAAATTGCATTAGTAATAAATTCATATGAATTTACAAAAGAATTAGAACTTTCCTGGGTAAAGTTTATTGAGGGAGTTAACCACTTTGATAATATGGTTAACTCTGCTATTCCATTACCAATTCCTCCATTATCAAAAGAGATTCCTATGAATCCAATGAACAAAGTGAAAAGTAGTAATATAAGAAGAGGAAATAACATAGTATTTCCCGTTTCATGCGGATAGGCAAAAGTTTTTTTAGCCCCAAAAGACGTAGTAAAGGATCCTATCCTATTTCTTGTATTACCTTGAATTTTTGGTATATTTTGTGAAAAAAAAGAAACTCCACTCTTCGTTGTTGATAAAACGAAATCCCTATTCACTCCTTTGGGTATCCTTTTTCCCCATAAGGATATTGAATACAAGGAACTCTCTTTAGTGCTACTGTAATTTTGAAAATGAACACGCAAATACCCATCAAATGTAAGTAAATATATCCGAAACATATAAAAGGCAGTTAATCCTGCAGTAAAGGAGGCTATTATTCCAAAAAAGGGCGAATACAACCAACTATTACTAAGGATTTCATCTTTGGACCAGAAGCAAGCAAGAGGTGGAATACCACAAAGAGAAAGTGTACCCCATAAAAAAGTAGTTCTTGTGATTGGAATGTATTTTCTTAAACCGCCCATAAGAACCATATTTTGACTTTTATCTGGTGAATATCCAACAAGAGGTTCCATTGAATGAATAACGGATCCGGATCCCAAGAACAATAAAGCTTTTGAATAAGCATGAGTGATCAAATGGAATAAAGCAGCTTGATAAGAACCTATACCTAGAGCTAACATCATATAACCCAATTGAGACATTGTAGAATAGGCTAAGCTTCTTTTAATATCTCTCTGAGCAAGAGCTAAAGTAGCTCCTAAGAATAGTGTTATTGTACCTACTAAAGAAATAAAACTCATTATCAAAGGTAAAGATATGAAAAGAGGAAGAAGTCGAGCTAGAAGAAAAATTCCCGCAGCAACCATAGTTGCTGCGTGTATAAGAGCCGAAATAGGAGTGGGCCCTTCCATAGCATCGGGTAACCATACGTGAAGAGGGAATTGTGCGGATTTCGCAACTGCACCAAGGAATAATAAAAAAGCACACAAAGTAGTAAGTAAAGAGTTAATTCCATTATTAGGAATCCAGTTATTAGCTATTTTGAACAAATCCCTAAACTCTAAACTACCTGTTATCCAAAAAAAACCTAAAATTCCTAATAATAGACCAAAATCCCCTACACGATTAGTTACAAAAGCTTTTTGACAAGCACTCGCTGCGATTGGTCGTGTAAACCAAAAGCCTATCAATAAATAAGAACACATTCCCACGAGTTCCCAAAAAAAATAAATTTGTATCAAATTGGAGCTAGTAACCAATCCCAACATGGAAGTATTGAAAAAACTTATATAAACAAAAAATCTCAAATATCCTTCATCGTGAGACATATAACCATCACTATAAATAAGAACCAGGATTCCTACAGTAGTAATTAGTATTAACATAATAGAAGTAAGTGGGTCAATCAAGTATCCAAATTCTAAAGAAAAATCATTATTGACGGTCCAAGACCATAGATATTGATAGATCGAACTTCCATTTATTTGTTGAATAGACAGTTGAACTGAGAATACCATAGCTATACTTAAGAGTAAAACACTAGGAAAAGCCCATATGCGACGAAGATTTTTTGTTGCTGTCGGAATAAGAATAAGGCCAAATCCCATTGACATAATAACTGGAAGTGGGAGAAGAGGGATTACCCATGCATATTGATATGTATGTTCCATAAGAAAAGAAATTGCAATTTTTACTTCAATTTTTACTTCAATTTTTCTATAAAATTGTTTCCGATTCACCAAACCAATTCTTATCTCTTTCTGAAAGAATAAATAAAAAGAATAAGAAAAAATACTGAAATTCTTAATTTTTCCAAAATTTATCTCATTGAAATAATTAAAAATTAAGAATGGGTTTAGTTGGTTAAATTAAAAAAGTTAATAAAATAACTAGGTAACGAAGTTATTTTATTAACTAAATAAAGATATTTATAAAAATAAAAAAAAAAAAGTGGAATCATTTTACTTTCTATTCATAATTCATTTTTATATTTCTTTAAAACAAAGATGAAACAGCTCTCTTGTTCCATAATTAACTGATTGAGTGAATTCCAATGAAAACCTATGTTTATAAGAAATTATCGAATAGTCCTTACTTCATATAGAACTAAAATTCTAATGACTATAAATTACCTAAGTTTTAGAATGTCTTGTTTAAGAGACTCAGTATTTTTTGTTTTGATTGGAATTCCTTTCCTTTATGGAATACCATTCTGAACTTAATTAACTATTTTCATTTTCCCTTCTTTTTATCCCCCCGTCTTATCTTATATGGGGGATAGGCTTCCATACCATATATCTATATATGGAGTATACTTGATATATAAATAGATATAAATAGATTTAAATGAGAAACCCTTCTATATATTCTATATTATTAAAAAAAAAGTATAAAATATATAAAGAAAAAATGTTAAAAAATTCTTGTTGTCTTATCCGCATTAGACAAAATGAAGTAAAAAATAATTCAAAATTTAAGTATCTTTCAGTATCTAAGTATAAATACTAATAAAAAGAAGAAAGAAGGATTGATTTGCAGCAATAGATGTCTTTCACATACAACTAGAAAAAAGTAATTTCCTTTTTGAATGGCAGTTCCAAAAAAACGTACTTCAATGTCAAAAAAGCGTATTCGTAAAAATATTTGGAAGAAAAAGACTTATTTTTCCATAGTACAATCTTATTCTTTAGTAAAATCAAGATCATTTTCGAGCGGTAATGAGCATCCAAAACCAAAGGGTTTTTCTGGGCAACAAACAAATAATAAGATTTTGGAATAATATGAATTGACTTATCAAAAAAGAATTCCAATTATTTAATAATTTGGATTCTTCTTTGAATGTACTTTTATGTGTCGAATTACTCGGTACAATATTCTTAGAACAAAAAACCCCTCTTATCTTATATATACAAGAAAAAAAAAGTTTTGTTTGGTATACTGTGTGCTAAGTATTCTTTTCCTATCAATGAACTTTTCATAATTTTCCTAATAGAATCCTCATATTCTATTAGGAAAATTATGAAAAGTGGAGTATTCTTACAATAGGACTTACAACTTCCACCTATCTTCTCCAAAATCATAAGGTTAGTAAATCTTATTAATAAGAGCATAAAGACTTTCATTCTAGAAATTTTTAAAAAATCCAAAAAGCCTTTTCTATTTATCCATTTTATTTTAATTTCATCATTAAATAGAAACCCTTTTGGATTTTTTTCATTGTATTGAAAGAATTTTCAAAATGTAAAGGGGAAATTAATTAGAAAAAATTAGTTCTATAATTGCAAGTTAGAAAAAAGAAGTTCCAACTCTTTCAAGCAGTGTTTGTGTTTCTATTGGGCAAAGCAAGAGTTTATTGTAAAAAAAAAAAATGGAAACGATACTACCAAACGAAGTCTATTTTAATGAAAACTCTAATGTTCCTAAATTTTATGGACTTTCCCAATATCGACGATTCCCAAGATAATAGCTATTATTCTTTTAAGTTACCTATTATTTGAAGTTAGCCGCCATGGTGAAATTGGTAGACACGCTGCTCTTAGGAAGCAGTGCTCAAGCATCTCGGTTCGAATCCGAGTGGCGGCATTCTTGAAAAAGAATACAATAGATTAGAAATCAATTCGAAATTTACAATTTTGTAATGGGACCTTCCCCTTATGCTATTTGCAACTTTAGAACATATACTAACTCATATCTCTTTCTCAACGATTTCAATTGTGATTACGATTCATTTTATAACCTTATTAGTTCGTGAACTTGGAGGATTACGCGATTCGTCAGAAAAAGGAATGATAGTTACTTTTTTCTCTATAACAGGATTCTTAGTTTCTCGTTGGGCTTCCTCGGGACATTTTCCATTAAGTAATTTATATGAGTCATTGATCTTCCTTTCATGGGCCCTGTATATTCTTCATACCATTCCTAAAATACAGAACTCTAAAAATGATTTAAGCACAATAACTACGCCAAGTACTATTTTAACGCAAGGCTTTGCCACATCGGGTCTTTTAACTGAAATGCATCAATCCACGATACTAGTACCTGCTCTACAATCTCAGTGGTTAATGATGCATGTCAGTATGATGTTATTAAGCTATGCAACTCTTTTGTGCGGATCCTTATTATCTGCCGCTATTCTAATCATTAGATTTCGAAATAATTTCCATTTCTTTTCTAAAAAGAAAAAAAATGTTTTAAATAAAACATTTTTCTTTAGTGATATTAAATATTTTTATGCAAAAAGAAGTGCTTTAAAAAGAACCTCTGTCCCTTCATTTCCAAATTATTACAAATATCAATTAACGGAGCGTTTGGATTCTTGGAGTTATCGTGTCATTAGCCTAGGATTTACCCTTTTAACCGTAGGTATTCTTTGTGGAGCAGTATGGGCTAATGAGGCCTGGGGATCCTATTGGAATTGGGATCCTATGGAAACTTGGGCATTTATTACTTGGACCATATTCGCAATTTATTTACATAGTAGAACAAATCCAAATTGGAAGGGTACGAATTCTGCACTTATAGCTTTGATAGGATTTCTTATAATTTGGATTTGTTATTTTGGTATAAATCTATTAGGAATAGGCTTACATAGTTATGGTTCGTTTACATTAACACCTAAATGATTACATAAAATAAAACCTTCATGAAATGAAGGTTTTTACTTTTATGTTTTATTTGAGAACCCCTTGAACGCCTTATCAAAGGGTTCTCAAAAATTCGAGATAGATCTAATTATACTTTTTTACTTATTTCTGCATTATATACTTTTTTACTTATTTCTGCATTAATAGAGCAGACGAGTAAAAAAAAGCAAACCTATTTAGGATAATAATTGGATAAGAGAGCCTCTACCCTGTCAACGGATAGGGAGAGAACAAAATCTGGATAAATACCAATTCCTATTACTGGTAAAAAGATACAGATTAAAATAAAGAGTTCTCGTGGTCCAGAATCCACAAAATTTGCGTTTGGAACATTAAATAGCTTGTATCCATAGAACATCTGGCGTAACATAGATAATAAATAAATAGGAGTTAATATCATTCCAATTGCCATTACAAAAGTAATTAGTGTTTTTGGCATTAACAGAAATTTTGGACTAGTAATTAGTCCAAAAAATACTACTAATTCTGCGACAAAACCACTCATTCCTGGTAAGGCAAGAGAAGCCATTGAAAAGCTACTAAACATGGTAAAAATTTTAGGCATTGGGATAGATATTCCCCCCAGTTCTTCGAGATAAACAAGACGCATTCTATCAGAAGCGGTTCCTGCCAAGAAAAAAAGTGTAGCACCAATAAATCCATGGGATAATATTTGTAAAATAGCTCCATTGAGTCCAATGTTGGTTATGGAACCAATTCCTATAATTATGAAACCCATGTGAGATACAGAGGAATAAGCTATTCTTTTTTTGAAATTTCGTTGACCAAGAGAAGTTGAAGCTGCATAGATTATTTGGATCGCTCCTATTATTACTAACCAGGGCGAAAATAGATAATGAGCATGAGGTAACAATTCCATGTTGATCCGAATCAATCCATATGCTCCCATCTTTAATAATATTCCCGCTAAAAGCATACATGTACTATAATGTGCTTCCCCATGGGTATCTGGTAACCACGTATGTAGGGGTATAATCGGCAATTTGACAGCATAAGCAATAAGGAAGCCAAAATATAAAAGTATTTCCAAGGTTGCAGGGTATGATTGATTAATTAATCTTTCCAAATCTAATCCTGGTTCGTTGGAACCATATAAGCCCATACCCAGAACTCCGATTAAGAAAAAAATGGAACCGCCTGCAGTATACAAAATAAACTTTGTAGCTGAATATAGACGCCTCTTCCCCCCCCACATGGATAAAAGTAAGTAAACAGGAATTAATTCTAACTCCCACATGATAAAAAAAAGTAAAAGGTCTCGCGAAGAAAATAATCCTATTTGACCACTATACATTGCGAGCATCAGGAAATAGAATAATCGCGAATTCCGTGTAATTGGCCAAGCTGCTAAAGTAGCTAAAGTAGTGATAAATCCTGTCAATAAAATAGATCCTAATGAAAGTCCATCGATTCCCAATCTCCAGTGGAAATCGAAGACATCTATCCATTTATAATCCTCCTTTAATTGGATTAAGGGATCCTCCAGTTGGAAATGATAACAGAACGCATAAGTCATTAGAAGGAATTCTAATAAACAAATAGATATAGTATACCACCTAACGACTTTGTTTCCCTTATGAGGTAAAAAGAAAATTAATGAACCTGCAAATATCGGCAAAACAACAAGTATTGTTAACCAAGGAAAATAACTCATGATAAAGTGATAAAGACAAGATACGTTTTGACCAGAAAAGCCCGTGCTCGATTATTTCGAGCACAGGCTTCTTCGGTAAAGAGGAATCAGACGATTCGAGTGAAGTTTTTTGTAACGTATCAATAAGATAGAGCCATGCTACGTGTTGTTTCAGGCCCTAAATAAACGCGGACACTTAAAAAATCTGTCGGGCAGGCAGATTCACATCTCTTACAACCCACACAATCTTCGGTTCTCGGCGCGGAAGCAATTTGCTTGGCTTTACATCCATCCCAGGGTATCATTTCTAATACATCTGTTGGACAAGCTCGTACACATTGAGTGCATCCTATACATGTATCGTAAATTTTTACGGAATGTGACATTGGATCTATAAATTTTTCTTTTCAACATAAAATTTTTCGATCTGGTAAAAATGAAATTAGTACTATAATGAGTCATATGTATTGTAGACACCAGACGAAGCAATGGTTTATCCAAACTTCAAAAAAAAAAATCTATTTTTTAATCTGTTTGTGAGAAAGCGTGAAGAGAGCCAAGAGACTTTAATTTTGGATTTCAACAATAAATAAGAAATAAGAAAGAATTTTACGAATTGTACAGACGAATTCGAATTAGCCAATAAATTGGCTATCGTCTTTTCAATATAAATTATTGCAATATTCAAATTGCAATATCAATGAATTACAAATACAAAAATTCATTTAAGTGAAAAAGAATACTATGCAATAATCTACTAAAAAAAATGGATATTCTCAAATAATACTAAGAAAATAGTATTGATTTCTATTTATTTTAATATGTGCGCCTTTGTTTAGAGGATTCTATGTCTAATTATTCAAAAGTCTAATTATTCAATAAATTAGATTGATTGATACGAGTGGATTTCCTATTACGATGGATGGAAGAAAGAATGGATAGTCCAATAGCGGCTTCAGCAGCTGCAAGGGCTATAACAAAAATTGCGAAAATATCTCCTTTTAATTGGCGACTATCAAATAGATCAGAAAATGTTACGAGATTTAGATTAATTGAATTCAGTATAAGTTCAAGACATATTAGAGCTCTAACCATGTTTCGGCTTGTGATCAATCCATAGATACCAATCGAAAATAAATAGACACTCAAAAAAAGTACATGCTCAAACATCATTAACTAACTCCTTATCAATCTCGATTCATTTCAATATGAGGGCAAGAATTGAACCGATTCAATTAATTACAATAGAACAATTACACAACAAAAGAAAAAAAAAAAAAAAAAAAGGAGGTATTTGTTGGCAGTAGATGGATTTTACTAAATCAAAATTGTGATTCTTTAGTTATTTATTTTAGATTTGCAATTCTTATAATTTGTACTTTTTCTAAGTTTTCTTATTGCCGAGCCATAGTAATTGCACCTATTAAAGAAACTAGAAGAATTATGGAAATGAGTTCAAACGGAAGATAAAAATCGGTTGCTAAATGAATTCCAATTTGTTGAACATTATTTATGAGACCCTGTTCTACTATTTGGTTTGATCTTGTAGTCCAAAGAATTCCATACCACGACGTATCTGGGATAGTAGTCATTAGTGAAAAAACAATAGTTATACAAACGAGTGAAGTGAACCCATCTCCAATAGTCCAATAATTCTTATCTTTAGACCATTCTGAGCCATTTACGAACATTACAGCGAATATGATCAAGACATTTATGGCTCCCACATAAATAAGAAGTTGTGCGACAGCTACAAAGTAGGAATTTAATAAAAAATAGAATAAGGATATACAAACAAGAACTAATCCCAGCGAAAAGGCAGAATAAATGGGGTTGGTAAGTAATACTACTCCTAGACCCCCTAGTAGAAGAACAAATCCCCCAAATAGCATAAGAATCTCATGTATTGGTCCAGGTAAATCCATTATGGATAAAAAGAAATTAATAGTATAAAATTTTTCATGAACTGACTAAAACTAAAGGATTCAAGGAAGGAAAAAAGGATTAGGGTATTTTTTTGTGTATAAACTTATAGTTATAAATTATATTATATCACGAAAATCTAGTCTGATTTAAAATAAGAAATAATTTCCAATAAGCAGTAGTTTTTCGTTTTTCTTTATAGTTTAATTTTAAAGTTTAATAAAGAATTATTAGATTTTTATAACAGAAAGACAAAATCAAAGTTTAGTAATCAGTAATCGTTCTTGAATTCGAAGATTTTTCTTTGTTTATTTTACTTTCAGACGAATTCCTAATTGTTTGAATTGTGTAATCTCCCATTATGGAGATTGGTAACCGACTTAAAGCAATTTGATTGTAATTCAATTCATGACGATCATAGGTAGAAAGTTCATATTCTTCAGTCATTGATAAACAGCTTGTTGGACAGTACTCAACACAATTGCCACAAAATATACAAACTCCGAAATCAATACTATAATTAAGCAATTGTTTTCTTTTAATATCCTTTTCAAATCTCCAATCCACAACGGGTAAATCTATCGGACATACGCGAACACATACTTCACAAGCAATACATTTATCAAATTCAAAGTGGATTCGCCCTCGGAAACGCTCTGGTGTAATTGATTTTTCATAAGGGTAGTGAATCGTTATAGGTAAACGATTTGTGTGGGATAAGGTAGTTATGAAACTTTGACCTATGTACCTTGTAGCACGTATTGTTTGTTGACCATAACTCATGAACCCAGTTACCATAGGGAACATATTCATTCTAAATATCTATGAAAAAGATATGTTTCTTTCTCTTGTTTGAGAGAGCTTTTGTGTTGAAAATATTCTTACTATTATTGTATTATCTTATTTATAGTGAAACAAGTTGAGAAGAGGTTGTTAATAAGAGATTGCCCAGGGAAATAGGTAAAAGAAATTTCCATCCAAGATTTAATAACTGATCCATTCTCATCCTCGGTAAAGTCCATCTTATTGTGATAGAAATGAAGAGAAATAAATAAGCTTTAGTTAATGTAATAAATATACCCATTGTCATTTCCAAAATTCCAACTGCTTTATTCATTTGGAAAAAATCAAAAAAGGATATATAGGGAATAGATAAATTCCACCCGCCCAAGTAGAGAACTGTTACAAATAAAGAAGAAACTAATAAATTTAGGTAAGAAACAAGATAAAATAAACCATATTTGATACCGGAATATTCAGTTTGGTAACCTGCTACTAATTCTTCCTCCGCTTCTGGTAAATCAAAGGGTAATCTTTCACATTCTGCCAAAGAAGAAATTAAAAAAACCAGAAAACCTATAGGCTGACGCCA
>NW_028260500.1:15000-30000 GCF_056163025.1 Triticum urartu
GCAAAAAAATTCATTATTGGCCCACCATTGATTAGAAGATTTAGCTTGTATGAATCGCTATTGGTTTGATACGAATAATGACAATCGTTTCAGTATGTTAAGGATACAGATGTATCCACAATTCATTTAGAGTTACTTAATAGTCTATTTCTTATACCATATCTCTATCCCGTGAAATTCTCGAGCCAAAAGATGGATGCATATGCTGTGTTTCATTTTGCTAAATGATATCAATTAAATGGTGTATCAATTCCATAAATTGCATATAGCAATAAATAAATCAGCAAAATTCTTTCTAATATTTTAGATAGAAGAAACATTTCTTCTATCTAAAATATTAGAAAGAATGTACCCTTCTATCCAAATCCAATTTGCATCGATAAAATAAATCCAAATTCCAGTAGTAGATGAATAATTGCAAATTTGTGTGTGTACGAGATTAGAATAACTTCAAAATAACTGACATAATTTTGTATTTTTCCTGATCAGAAAAATACATGAAAAAGAAAGGAGGTAGAAAAATTTTTGGATTTATGGTTAAAGAAGAAAAAGAAGAAAACAGGGGTTCTGTTGAATTTCAAGTATTCAGTTTCACCAATAAGATACGGAGACTTGCTTCACATTTGGAATTACACAAAAAAGATTTTTCATCGGAAAGAGGTCTACGAAGACTTTTGGGAAAACGTCGACGTTTGCTGGCTTATTTGGCAAAGAAAAATAGAGTACGTTATAAGAAATTAATCGGTCAGTTGAATATTCGGGAGCAGTAATTTAATCGTTCAAATTTTTTTCTTGTTTTATTATTTTTTTAGTAGTCTTATAGTAGTCTTAGATTTTTCATTTTGATGAGCCTCGCTTTGAGGAATTCATGGAATAATCCATTTTCATGGAATAATGAATTAAGGAAGAAAGGATATGAGTCTACCGCTTACAAGAAAAGATCTCATGATAGTCAATATGGGCCCTCAACACCCATCAATGCATGGTGTTCTTCGACTGATCGTTACTCTCGATGGTGAGGATGTTATTGATTGTGAACCCATATTAGGGTATTTACACAGAGGAATGGAAAAAATCGCGGAAAACCGAACTATTATACAATACTTACCTTATGTAACAAGGATATAGAGAGATTGTAGAAAGGGGATAGGATAGTTATTTTTGCAAGAGACTTGTTGTAAATTCCTTAACTTAAGAAAGAAAAAAGAATAAAAACACAGATACATAACATAAAAAAAAGAATAAATAAGACGAGATTCGACCTCCCCCTACATATTTAATTTCCTCTCCTATACAAAAACTAGCAAGACCCACTCCATTGGTAATTCCATCAATAACACCCTTATCAAAAAACTCCGTGAGTTCGGTTAACCCTCTTATACCGAGGGTAAAGACCCTAGTATAGAAAATATCTATATAACCACGATTATATGACCAACTGTATATATTTTTTTTTACTTGATCTAAAAATTCTTTTTTAGGATTTCCTTTGTAAAAAGAGTTTATTAAATCCAAATTCTGAAAAAAAGAATAAGCGGATCCATAGAAGATATATGCTATGAATAAACCAAAGATAGCTAGACTTACAGAAGAAATTGCATTAGTAATAAATTCATATGAATTTACAAAAGAATTAGAACTTTCCTGGGTAAAGTTTATTGAGGGAGTTAACCACTTTGATAATATGGTTAACTCTGCTATTCCATTACCAATTCCTCCATTATCAAAAGAGATTCCTATGAATCCAATGAACAAAGTGAAAAGTAGTAATATAAGAAGAGGAAATAACATAGTATTTCCCGTTTCATGCGGATAGGCAAAAGTTTTTTTAGCCCCAAAAGACGTAGTAAAGGATCCTATCCTATTTCTTGTATTACCTTGAATTTTTGGTATATTTTGTGAAAAAAAAGAAACTCCACTCTTCGTTGTTGATAAAACGAAATCCCTATTCACTCCTTTGGGTATCCTTTTTCCCCATAAGGATATTGAATACAAGGAACTCTCTTTAGTGCTACTGTAATTTTGAAAATGAACACGCAAATACCCATCAAATGTAAGTAAATATATCCGAAACATATAAAAGGCAGTTAATCCTGCAGTAAAGGAGGCTATTATTCCAAAAAAGGGCGAATACAACCAACTATTACTAAGGATTTCATCTTTGGACCAGAAGCAAGCAAGAGGTGGAATACCACAAAGAGAAAGTGTACCCCATAAAAAAGTAGTTCTTGTGATTGGAATGTATTTTCTTAAACCGCCCATAAGAACCATATTTTGACTTTTATCTGGTGAATATCCAACAAGAGGTTCCATTGAATGAATAACGGATCCGGATCCCAAGAACAATAAAGCTTTTGAATAAGCATGAGTGATCAAATGGAATAAAGCAGCTTGATAAGAACCTATACCTAGAGCTAACATCATATAACCCAATTGAGACATTGTAGAATAGGCTAAGCTTCTTTTAATATCTCTCTGAGCAAGAGCTAAAGTAGCTCCTAAGAATAGTGTTATTGTACCTACTAAAGAAATAAAACTCATTATCAAAGGTAAAGATATGAAAAGAGGAAGAAGTCGAGCTAGAAGAAAAATTCCCGCAGCAACCATAGTTGCTGCGTGTATAAGAGCCGAAATAGGAGTGGGCCCTTCCATAGCATCGGGTAACCATACGTGAAGAGGGAATTGTGCGGATTTCGCAACTGCACCAAGGAATAATAAAAAAGCACACAAAGTAGTAAGTAAAGAGTTAATTCCATTATTAGGAATCCAGTTATTAGCTATTTTGAACAAATCCCTAAACTCTAAACTACCTGTTATCCAAAAAAAACCTAAAATTCCTAATAATAGACCAAAATCCCCTACACGATTAGTTACAAAAGCTTTTTGACAAGCACTCGCTGCGATTGGTCGTGTAAACCAAAAGCCTATCAATAAATAAGAACACATTCCCACGAGTTCCCAAAAAAAATAAATTTGTATCAAATTGGAGCTAGTAACCAATCCCAACATGGAAGTATTGAAAAAACTTATATAAACAAAAAATCTCAAATATCCTTCATCGTGAGACATATAACCATCACTATAAATAAGAACCAGGATTCCTACAGTAGTAATTAGTATTAACATAATAGAAGTAAGTGGGTCAATCAAGTATCCAAATTCTAAAGAAAAATCATTATTGACGGTCCAAGACCATAGATATTGATAGATCGAACTTCCATTTATTTGTTGAATAGACAGTTGAACTGAGAATACCATAGCTATACTTAAGAGTAAAACACTAGGAAAAGCCCATATGCGACGAAGATTTTTTGTTGCTGTCGGAATAAGAATAAGGCCAAATCCCATTGACATAATAACTGGAAGTGGGAGAAGAGGGATTACCCATGCATATTGATATGTATGTTCCATAAGAAAAGAAATTGCAATTTTTACTTCAATTTTTACTTCAATTTTTCTATAAAATTGTTTCCGATTCACCAAACCAATTCTTATCTCTTTCTGAAAGAATAAATAAAAAGAATAAGAAAAAATACTGAAATTCTTAATTTTTCCAAAATTTATCTCATTGAAATAATTAAAAATTAAGAATGGGTTTAGTTGGTTAAATTAAAAAAGTTAATAAAATAACTAGGTAACGAAGTTATTTTATTAACTAAATAAAGATATTTATAAAAATAAAAAAAAAAAAGTGGAATCATTTTACTTTCTATTCATAATTCATTTTTATATTTCTTTAAAACAAAGATGAAACAGCTCTCTTGTTCCATAATTAACTGATTGAGTGAATTCCAATGAAAACCTATGTTTATAAGAAATTATCGAATAGTCCTTACTTCATATAGAACTAAAATTCTAATGACTATAAATTACCTAAGTTTTAGAATGTCTTGTTTAAGAGACTCAGTATTTTTTGTTTTGATTGGAATTCCTTTCCTTTATGGAATACCATTCTGAACTTAATTAACTATTTTCATTTTCCCTTCTTTTTATCCCCCCGTCTTATCTTATATGGGGGATAGGCTTCCATACCATATATCTATATATGGAGTATACTTGATATATAAATAGATATAAATAGATTTAAATGAGAAACCCTTCTATATATTCTATATTATTAAAAAAAAAGTATAAAATATATAAAGAAAAAATGTTAAAAAATTCTTGTTGTCTTATCCGCATTAGACAAAATGAAGTAAAAAATAATTCAAAATTTAAGTATCTTTCAGTATCTAAGTATAAATACTAATAAAAAGAAGAAAGAAGGATTGATTTGCAGCAATAGATGTCTTTCACATACAACTAGAAAAAAGTAATTTCCTTTTTGAATGGCAGTTCCAAAAAAACGTACTTCAATGTCAAAAAAGCGTATTCGTAAAAATATTTGGAAGAAAAAGACTTATTTTTCCATAGTACAATCTTATTCTTTAGTAAAATCAAGATCATTTTCGAGCGGTAATGAGCATCCAAAACCAAAGGGTTTTTCTGGGCAACAAACAAATAATAAGATTTTGGAATAATATGAATTGACTTATCAAAAAAGAATTCCAATTATTTAATAATTTGGATTCTTCTTTGAATGTACTTTTATGTGTCGAATTACTCGGTACAATATTCTTAGAACAAAAAACCCCTCTTATCTTATATATACAAGAGAAAAAAAAGTTTTGTTTGGTATACTGTGTGCTAAGTATTCTTTTCCTATCAATGAACTTTTCATAATTTTCCTAATAGAATCCTCATATTCTATTAGGAAAATTATGAAAAGTGGAGTATTCTTACAATAGGACTTACAACTTCCACCTATCTTCTCCAAAATCATAAGGTTAGTAAATCTTATTAATAAGAGCATAAAGACTTTCATTCTAGAAATTTTTAAAAAATCCAAAAAGCCTTTTCTATTTATCCATTTTATTTTAATTTCATCATTAAATAGAAACCCTTTTGGATTTTTTTCATTGTATTGAAAGAATTTTCAAAATGTAAAGGGGAAATTAATTAGAAAAAATTAGTTCTATAATTGCAAGTTAGAAAAAAGAAGTTCCAACTCTTTCAAGCAGTGTTTGTGTTTCTATTGGGCAAAGCAAGAGTTTATTGTAAAAAAAAAAAATGGAAACGATACTACCAAACGAAGTCTATTTTAATGAAAACTCTAATGTTCCTAAATTTTATGGACTTTCCCAATATCGACGATTCCCAAGATAATAGCTATTATTCTTTTAAGTTACCTATTATTTGAAGTTAGCCGCCATGGTGAAATTGGTAGACACGCTGCTCTTAGGAAGCAGTGCTCAAGCATCTCGGTTCGAATCCGAGTGGCGGCATTCTTGAAAAAGAATACAATAGATTAGAAATCAATTCGAAATTTACAATTTTGTAATGGGACCTTCCCCTTATGCTATTTGCAACTTTAGAACATATACTAACTCATATCTCTTTCTCAACGATTTCAATTGTGATTACGATTCATTTTATAACCTTATTAGTTCGTGAACTTGGAGGATTACGCGATTCGTCAGAAAAAGGAATGATAGTTACTTTTTTCTCTATAACAGGATTCTTAGTTTCTCGTTGGGCTTCCTCGGGACATTTTCCATTAAGTAATTTATATGAGTCATTGATCTTCCTTTCATGGGCCCTGTATATTCTTCATACCATTCCTAAAATACAGAACTCTAAAAATGATTTAAGCACAATAACTACGCCAAGTACTATTTTAACGCAAGGCTTTGCCACATCGGGTCTTTTAACTGAAATGCATCAATCCACGATACTAGTACCTGCTCTACAATCTCAGTGGTTAATGATGCATGTCAGTATGATGTTATTAAGCTATGCAACTCTTTTGTGCGGATCCTTATTATCTGCCGCTATTCTAATCATTAGATTTCGAAATAATTTCCATTTCTTTTCTAAAAAGAAAAAAAATGTTTTAAATAAAACATTTTTCTTTAGTGATATTAAATATTTTTATGCAAAAAGAAGTGCTTTAAAAAGAACCTCTGTCCCTTCATTTCCAAATTATTACAAATATCAATTAACGGAGCGTTTGGATTCTTGGAGTTATCGTGTCATTAGCCTAGGATTTACCCTTTTAACCGTAGGTATTCTTTGTGGAGCAGTATGGGCTAATGAGGCCTGGGGATCCTATTGGAATTGGGATCCTAAGGAAACTTGGGCATTTATTACTTGGACCATATTCGCAATTTATTTACATAGTAGAACAAATCCAAATTGGAAGGGTACGAATTCTGCACTTATAGCTTTGATAGGATTTCTTATAATTTGGATTTGTTATTTTGGTATAAATCTATTAGGAATAGGCTTACATAGTTATGGTTCGTTTACATTAACACCTAAATGATTACATAAAATAAAACCTTCATGAAATGAAGGTTTTTACTTTTATGTTTTATTTGAGAACCCCTTGAACGCCTTATCAAAGGGTTCTCAAAAATTCGAGATAGATCTAATTATACTTTTTTACTTATTTCTGCATTATATACTTTTTTACTTATTTCTGCATTAATAGAGCAGACGAGTAAAAAAAAGCAAACCTATTTAGGATAATAATTGGATAAGAGAGCCTCTACCCTGTCAACGGATAGGGAGAGAACAAAATCTGGATAAATACCAATTCCTATTACTGGTAAAAAGATACAGATTAAAATAAAGAGTTCTCGTGGTCCAGAATCCACAAAATTTGCGTTTGGAACATTAAATAGCTTGTATCCATAGAACATCTGGCGTAACATAGATAATAAATAAATAGGAGTTAATATCATTCCAATTGCCATTACAAAAGTAATTAGTGTTTTTGGCATTAACAGAAATTTTGGACTAGTAATTAGTCCAAAAAATACTACTAATTCTGCGACAAAACCACTCATTCCTGGTAAGGCAAGAGAAGCCATTGAAAAGCTACTAAACATGGTAAAAATTTTAGGCATTGGGATAGATATTCCCCCCAGTTCTTCGAGATAAACAAGACGCATTCTATCAGAAGCGGTTCCTGCCAAGAAAAAAAGTGTAGCACCAATAAATCCATGGGATAATATTTGTAAAATAGCTCCATTGAGTCCAATGTTGGTTATGGAACCAATTCCTATAATTATGAAACCCATGTGAGATACAGAGGAATAAGCTATTCTTTTTTTGAAATTTCGTTGACCAAGAGAAGTTGAAGCTGCATAGATTATTTGGATCGCTCCTATTATTACTAACCAGGGCGAAAATAGATAATGAGCATGAGGTAACAATTCCATGTTGATCCGAATCAATCCATATGCTCCCATCTTTAATAATATTCCCGCTAAAAGCATACATGTACTATAATGTGCTTCCCCATGGGTATCTGGTAACCACGTATGTAGGGGTATAATCGGCAATTTGACAGCATAAGCAATAAGGAAGCCAAAATATAAAAGTATTTCCAAGGTTGCAGGGTATGATTGATTAATTAATCTTTCCAAATCTAATCCTGGTTCGTTGGAACCATATAAGCCCATACCCAGAACTCCGATTAAGAAAAAAATGGAACCGCCTGCAGTATACAAAATAAACTTTGTAGCTGAATATAGACGCCTCTTCCCCCCCCACATGGATAAAAGTAAGTAAACAGGAATTAATTCTAACTCCCACATGATAAAAAAAAGTAAAAGGTCTCGCGAAGAAAATAATCCTATTTGACCACTATACATTGCGAGCATCAGGAAATAGAATAATCGCGAATTCCGTGTAATTGGCCAAGCTGCTAAAGTAGCTAAAGTAGTGATAAATCCTGTCAATAAAATAGATCCTAATGAAAGTCCATCGATTCCCAATCTCCAGTGGAAATCGAAGACATCTATCCATTTATAATCCTCCTTTAATTGGATTAAGGGATCCTCCAGTTGGAAATGATAACAGAACGCATAAGTCATTAGAAGGAATTCTAATAAACAAATAGATATAGTATACCACCTAACGACTTTGTTTCCCTTATGAGGTAAAAAGAAAATTAATGAACCTGCAAATATCGGCAAAACAACAAGTATTGTTAACCAAGGAAAATAACTCATGATAAAGTGATAAAGACAAGATACGTTTTGACCAGAAAAGCCCGTGCTCGATTATTTCGAGCACAGGCTTCTTCGGTAAAGAGGAATCAGACGATTCGAGTGAAGTTTTTTGTAACGTATCAATAAGATAGAGCCATGCTACGTGTTGTTTCAGGCCCTAAATAAACGCGGACACTTAAAAAATCTGTCGGGCAGGCAGATTCACATCTCTTACAACCCACACAATCTTCGGTTCTCGGCGCGGAAGCAATTTGCTTGGCTTTACATCCATCCCAGGGTATCATTTCTAATACATCTGTTGGACAAGCTCGTACACATTGAGTGCATCCTATACATGTATCGTAAATTTTTACGGAATGTGACATTGGATCTATAAATTTTTCTTTTCAACATAAAATTTTTCGATCTGGTAAAAATGAAATTAGTACTATAATGAGTCATATGTATTGTAGACACCAGACGAAGCAATGGTTTATCCAAACTTCAAAAAAAAAAATCTATTTTTTAATCTGTTTGTGAGAAAGCGTGAAGAGAGCCAAGAGACTTTAATTTTGGATTTCAACAATAAATAAGAAATAAGAAAGAATTTTACGAATTGTACAGACGAATTCGAATTAGCCAATAAATTGGCTATCGTCTTTTCAATATAAATTATTGCAATATTCAAATTGCAATATCAATGAATTACAAATACAAAAATTCATTTAAGTGAAAAAGAATACTATGCAATAATCTACTAAAAAAAATGGATATTCTCAAATAATACTAAGAAAATAGTATTGATTTCTATTTATTTTAATATGTGCGCCTTTGTTTAGAGGATTCTATGTCTAATTATTCAAAAGTCTAATTATTCAATAAATTAGATTGATTGATACGAGTGGATTTCCTATTACGATGGATGGAAGAAAGAATGGATAGTCCAATAGCGGCTTCAGCAGCTGCAAGGGCTATAACAAAAATTGCGAAAATATCTCCTTTTAATTGGCGACTATCAAATAGATCAGAAAATGTTACGAGATTTAGATTAATTGAATTCAGTATAAGTTCAAGACATATTAGAGCTCTAACCATGTTTCGGCTTGTGATCAATCCATAGATACCAATCGAAAATAAATAGACACTCAAAAAAAGTACATGCTCAAACATCATTAACTAACTCCTTATCAATCTCGATTCATTTCAATATGAGGGCAAGAATTGAACCGATTCAATTAATTACAATAGAACAATTACACAACAAAAGAAAAAAAAAAAAAAAAAAAAGGAGGTATTTGTTGGCAGTAGATGGATTTTACTAAATCAAAATTGTGATTCTTTAGTTATTTATTTTAGATTTGCAATTCTTATAATTTGTACTTTTTCTAAGTTTTCTTATTGCCGAGCCATAGTAATTGCACCTATTAAAGAAACTAGAAGAATTATGGAAATGAGTTCAAACGGAAGATAAAAATCGGTTGCTAAATGAATTCCAATTTGTTGAACATTATTTATGAGACCCTGTTCTACTATTTGGTTTGATCTTGTAGTCCAAAGAATTCCATACCACGACGTATCTGGGATAGTAGTCATTAGTGAAAAAACAATAGTTATACAAACGAGTGAAGTGAACCCATCTCCAATAGTCCAATAATTCTTATCTTTAGACCATTCTGAGCCATTTACGAACATTACAGCGAATATGATCAAGACATTTATGGCTCCCACATAAATAAGAAGTTGTGCGACAGCTACAAAGTAGGAATTTAATAAAAAATAGAATAAGGATATACAAACAAGAACTAATCCCAGCGAAAAGGCAGAATAAATGGGGTTGGTAAGTAATACTACTCCTAGACCCCCTAGTAGAAGAACAAATCCCCCAAATAGCATAAGAATCTCATGTATTGGTCCAGGTAAATCCATTATGGATAAAAAGAAATTAATAGTATAAAATTTTTCATGAACTGACTAAAACTAAAGGATTCAAGGAAGGAAAAAAGGATTAGGGTATTTTTTTGTGTATAAACTTATAGTTATAAATTATATTATATCACGAAAATCTAGTCTGATTTAAAATAAGAAATAATTTCCAATAAGCAGTAGTTTTTCGTTTTTCTTTATAGTTTAATTTTAAAGTTTAATAAAGAATTATTAGATTTTTATAACAGAAAGACAAAATCAAAGTTTAGTAATCAGTAATCGTTCTTGAATTCGAAGATTTTTCTTTGTTTATTTTACTTTCAGACGAATTCCTAATTGTTTGAATTGTGTAATCTCCCATTATGGAGATTGGTAACCGACTTAAAGCAATTTGATTGTAATTCAATTCATGACGATCATAGGTAGAAAGTTCATATTCTTCAGTCATTGATAAACAGCTTGTTGGACAGTACTCAACACAATTGCCACAAAATATACAAACTCCGAAATCAATACTATAATTAAGCAATTGTTTTCTTTTAATATCCTTTTCAAATCTCCAATCCACAACGGGTAAATCTATCGGACATACGCGAACACATACTTCACAAGCAATACATTTATCAAATTCAAAGTGGATTCGCCCTCGGAAACGCTCTGGTGTAATTGATTTTTCATAAGGGTAGTGAATCGTTATAGGTAAACGATTTGTGTGGGATAAGGTAGTTATGAAACTTTGACCTATGTACCTTGTAGCACGTATTGTTTGTTGACCATAACTCATGAACCCAGTTACCATAGGGAACATATTCATTCTAAATATCTATGAAAAAGATATGTTTCTTTCTCTTGTTTGAGAGAGCTTTTGTGTTGAAAATATTCTTACTATTATTGTATTATCTTATTTATAGTGAAACAAGTTGAGAAGAGGTTGTTAATAAGAGATTGCCCAGGGAAATAGGTAAAAGAAATTTCCATCCAAGATTTAATAACTGATCCATTCTCATCCTCGGTAAAGTCCATCTTATTGTGATAGAAATGAAGAGAAATAAATAAGCTTTAGTTAATGTAATAAATATACCCATTGTCATTTCCAAAATTCCAACTGCTTTATTCATTTGGAAAAAATCAAAAAAGGATATATAGGGAATAGATAAATTCCACCCGCCCAAGTAGAGAACTGTTACAAATAAAGAAGAAACTAATAAATTTAGGTAAGAAACAAGATAAAATAAACCATATTTGATACCGGAATATTCAGTTTGGTAACCTGCTACTAATTCTTCCTCCGCTTCTGGTAAATCAAAGGGTAATCTTTCACATTCTGCCAAAGAAGAAATTAAAAAAACCAGAAAACCTATAGGCTGACGCCAAATATTCCATCCAAAAAAACCGTATTTTGACTGTGCTTCAACTATATCAACTGTACTTGAACTGTTAGATAATCATAGTCGGTGATAACATCACAGTTCCCACCGCTATTTCAAAACCGTACATGAAACCTTAGCTTCATACGGCTTCTCTATGATCAGAAAAAGGAAAGGACTGTTTTGTTCCTAGCCCCGGGGGCGTAGATAGAATTAGATAAAATAAAATAGATTTGAAAGTCCTAAATTAGACCAAAGGAATTCCGTCTGCTAGAATAAGAAAAAGCGCTTCCGAATTGATCTCATCCTTTATAATATAATGAAAATTTTTCTTTGTTCAGTAATAACTTAATCTTGGAATAAAACACTTGTTACTTGTTATAGGAATTCAATTAATAAATGGAAAGAGTTGGGTATTAGTTCATGAGCAATTCTGCATGAATATGGATAGAGGAAGGAAATAATGAAAATTTTTTCTAGTGCACTCCATATCTTTTTTACTATTCTTCTTTCCCCAGGGAGGGGGTATTTAAAAAGAAAAAATGGATAAAGGGTTAATTCGTTCTTGATAGCCATTTCCTTAACAAGTGAATGGGAACATACTCTGGATCGGAATCCGAAGAAAGTACTACTTGATAATTTCTACAAATTGCAAGTCCTTATTATGATTCCTTTTATGGGCAAAAATCTCTAATGTTTTAGATTTTCCATTACTAATCCTTTATGTACTTTAGTGTTCCTAACCCTTCACTAACTTTTGGTGGATTCTTCTTATGGATTATTAAGTTATAGTAATAACTAGGAGTATTCTAGTAATGGAATTCCATATCGTGAATCCTTTATTCTTGGCCGCTTCAAGATATGATGACTAATTAAAAAATATCAACCTTGGGATAAAGAGTTTACACTGCTTATGTTTACTTCCACTTTTTTCTTGTACGTAGGAAATGAGATTTTTTCTTTTTACTACAAATTTATAAGCTGTTTTGTTTCACTCATATAGCTATCTAGTTTAACTTACCAACCCAAATACTAAATAAGAAAAGGAATATAAATAGTTAATGGATTTTATAGGAAAAAGATCTATTTTAACGAATCACACGTAGAGATATTGCTAGCACACAAAAAGTTAATGGTATTTCATAACTAATGGATTGAGCAGCAGCTCGTAGACCGCCTGAAAAAGAATATTTATTATTTGAGCTATATCCTGCCATAAGAAGACCAATAGGAGCTATACTTGAAATGGCAATCCATAAAAAAACACCAATACTAAGATCGGCTAAAACAAAATGATATCCCAAAGGGATAACTAAAAAACTTAATAAAACTGATATGACTGCTATAGAGGGTCCAATGCTAAATAAAGAAATATCTCCTCGGGATGGCAGAATATCTTCTTTAAAAAGTAGCTTAGTCCCATCTGCTATAGCTTGAAGCAGGCCCAGGGGGCCAGCATATTCAGGACCAATACGTTGTTGTATCGACGCAGATATTTCTCTTTCTAACCACACAATTACGAGTACCTCTATTGTTATTCCCAAAAGGAGGGTCAAAATGGGTAGAATCGATATCAGTCCATAGACTTCTTTTAATAATTCCAATTTCGAAAAAGAATTGATAGTTTCTACCTCTACCCTATCTATTATCATTTCAACGATCAACTTCCCCCATAATGATATCTATACTACCTAATATCGTCATGATATCAGCCAATTTCATTTTTTTAACTAGCTGAGGAAGAATTTGCAAATTAATAAACCCGGGTGGACGGATTTTCCATCTCCAGGGGAAAAGGCTATCATCTCCTACTAGATAAATCCCTAATTCACCTTTTGGGGCTTCTACTCTTACATAAAGCTCTTGTCTTGACAATTCAAAATTGGGCGAAGGTTTTTTACCAAGAAATTTATACTCAAAATCATTCCATTCAGAATTATTTTCTTTCTTAAAGCGTCGGACTTCTAAATTTTCATAAGGTCCTCCAGGAATTTTTTCTACAGCTTGTTGAATTATTTTGATGGATTCCCTCATTTCACCAATTCGTACTAAATAGCGAGCTAACGAATCCCCTTCTTTTTGCCATTGGACTTTCCAATCAAATTGGTTGTAAGACTCATAAGGATCTACTTTACGAAGATCCCATTGTATTCCAGAAGCTCGTAACATCGGTCCCGATAAGCCCCAATTTACTGCTTCTTCTCCGCTAATAAAACCTACTCCTTCAACTCGCTCTAAAAAAATTGGATTCTGTGTAATAAGTTGTTGATATTCAACAACTCCGCGTAAAAAATAATCACAGAAATCTAAACATTTATCGATCCATCCATAAGGTAGATCGGCGGCTACTCCTCCGATGCGAAAGTAATTGTGCATCATTCGCATACCTGTAGCAGCTTCAAATAGATCATATATTAATTCTCTCTCTCTAAAAATATAGAAAAAAGGAGTCTGTGCGCCGAGATCCGCCATAAAAGGTCCAAGCCATAGCAAGTGAGAAGCTATCCGGCTTAATTCTAACATAATTACCCTAATATAGCTGGCTCTTTGTGGTATTTGAATATTCTCCAAGAATTCTGGTGCATTTACTGTTATTGCTTCTGTAAACATAGTAGCTAAATAATCCCACCTTGTTACATAAGGTAAGTATTGTATAATAGTTCGGTTTTCCGCGATTTTTTCCATTCCTCTGTGTAAATACCCTAATATGGGTTCACAATCAATAACATCCTCACCATCGAGAGTAACGATCAGTCGAAGAACACCATGCATTGATGGGTGTTGAGGGCCCATATTGACTATCATGAGATCTTTTCTTGTAAGCGGTAGACTCATATCCTTTCTTCCTTAATTCATTATTCCATGAAAATGGATTATTCCATGAATTCCTCAAAGCGAGGCTCATCAAAATGAAAAATCTAAGACTACTATAAGACTACTAAAAAAATAATAAAACAAGAAAAAAATTTGAACGATTAAATTACTGCTCCCGAATATTCAACTGACCGATTAATTTCTTATAACGTACTCTATTTTTCTTTGCCAAATAAGCCAGCAAACGTCGACGTTTTCCCAAAAGTCTTCGTAGACCTCTTTCCGATGAAAAATCTTTTTTGTGTAATTCCAAATGTGAAGCAAGTCTCCGTATCTTATTGGTGAAACTGAATACTTGAAATTCAACAGAACCCCTGTTTTCTTCTTTTTCTTCTTTAACCATAAATCCAAAAATTTTTCTACCTCCTTTCTTTTTCATGTATTTTTCTGATCAGGAAAAATACAAAATTATGTCAGTTATTTTGAAGTTATTCTAATCTCGTACACACACAAATTTGCAATTATTCATCTACTACTGGAATTTGGATTTATTTTATCGATGCAAATTGGATTTGGATAGAAGGGTACATTCTTTCTAATATTTTAGATAGAAGAAATGTTTCTTCTATCTAAAATATTAGAAAGAATTTTGCTGATTTATTTATTGCTATATGCAATTTATGGAATTGATACACCATTTAATTGATATCATTTAGCAAAATGAAACACAGCATATGCATCCATCTTTTGGCTCGAGAATTTCACGGGATAGAGATATGGTATAAGAAATAGACTATTAAGTAACTCTAAATGAATTGTGGATACATCTGTATCCTTAACATACTGAAACGATTGTC
>NW_028260501.1:10000-41103 GCF_056163025.1 Triticum urartu
ATAAGAAGCGATCCACTTTTTTTCATCGGTTCCAGGGGAAGACCAAAGATCTTGCGCGGCAGGTCCGCCAGAAAAACTCAAAAGAGAAAGAAGTCTCGTTAATCTCTTCATGCTCGTTCCAAGTTCGAAGTACCTTTTGGCCAAAGAAAAACCCGCTTCCTGACACGATTGCCTCTTTATCTTTATATAGATAGATTCTATGGGGTTATTACTTAGTAAGTCTATTTTGTACAAGAGCCCCTCCTATCTGATAGAAAAGGGTCCCATGATCCCGAGCCGATCTTACCTTGGCTCGCAAACCCCAAGTTTGTCTATGAAGAGCTAATCTAATTGTATTTTTTTCTAGAATGGATTTCTTATGTGGAATACTAATGGATAGGGCTTCGTTGCTAAGTGCTACAAGATCTAGTGCACTGGAACTCGTGGTTATGGACCCGAATCCTTTAGTATGGAACATTGTCTTTTCCAAGTAAAAACCCCTAGTATATGAAAGAATGAAAAGGTGCTTTCGTTCTTGTGGAATAAGAAGCCCTCGTACCTTAATGAAAGGAAAATCGTAATTTTTCGTTAGGTATTTGACCAAATAGGATCGTCCAGTTCCTACAGAACCTATCACTAAAATACCCGATAGGGCTAAGCGGAACGAAAAGGGTTTTCCATGAGATGGTAAATGAAAACGATTAGTCCCACACGAGGTTTGGGAATAAGTGATTGTCTGATAATGAGCAAGGAATATACGTCTTTCTGCTAAAGAGGATCTATTAAACTCATAATTCATTAGATCCTTGTTATCAATGCCAACTAGGTATCATAAGTAAATGGATCCCGGTTGTTCAATCCTTTGATAACCAAGGTCATTCTTTGCTAAAGAGAAATGATCACTATGAGTCAGACTCAATAGAATTGGATCCATTCCAAATAGCGAGAATTAGGATTCTTGATCCCTCTCAATCTCTCTTTCAATTCGAGGATCCAGAGAGGTGTTTTCATAGTCATCTCCGAATATTTGCCATCTCGGAATATTTTCGATTTCATTTTTCTATGATATGTCTTTCTATATGAAAATTGGTTATTTACGATGTACGATGATCCCTGTTAAGCATCCATGGCTGAATGGTTAAAGCGCCCAACTCATAATTGGTAAATTTGCGGGTTCAATTCCTGCTGGATGCACACGAACGGGAACATTCCATAAGTCTATTGGAACTGGCTCTCTATCCATGGAATCTCATCCATCATCCATACATAACGAATTGGTATGGTATATTCATACCATAACATAAGAACAATAAGAACTCGAATTCTTATCGATACTGGAACTCAGAGCATAGGAGGGAAAGTCGATTTATGGATGGAATCAAATACGCAGTATTTACAGAAAAAAGTCTTCGTTTATTGGGAAAGAATCAATATACTTTTAATGTCGAATCGGGATTCACTAAGACAGAAATAAAGCATTGGGTCGAACTCTTCTTTGGTGTTAAGGTGGTAGCTGTGAATAGCCATCGACTACCTGGAAAAGGTAGAAGAATAGGACCTATTCTGGGCCATACAATGCATTACAGACGTATGATCATTACCCTTCAACCGGGTTATTCTATTCCACTTCTAGATAGAGAAAAAAACTAAAGGAGAATACTTAATAATACGGCGAAACATTTATACAAAACACCTATCCCGAGCACACGCAAGGGAACCGTAGACAGGCAAGTGAAATCCAATCCACGAAATAATTTGATCCATGGACGGCACCGTTGTGGTAAAGGTCGTAATTCCAGAGGAATCATTACCGCAAGGCATAGAGGGGGAGGTCATAAGCGCCTATACCGTAAAATAGATTTTCGACGGAATCAAAAAGACATATCTGGTAGAATCGTAACCATAGAATACGACCCTAATCGAAATGCATACATTTGTCTCATACACTATGGGGATGGTGAGAAGAGATATATTTTACATCCCAGAGGGGCTATAATTGGAGATACTATTGTTTCTGGTACAAAAGTTCCTATATCAATGGGAAATGCCCTACCTTTGAGTGCGGTTTGAACTATTGATTTACGTAATTGGAAGTAACCAATTAGGTTTACGACGAAACCTAGAAATCGATCACTGATCCAATTTGACTACCTCTACGGGATAGACCTCAACAGAAAACTGTTGAGTAACGGCAGCAAGTGATTGAGTTCAGTAGTTCCTCATAGAAAATTATTGGCTCTAGAGATATGGTAATATGGAGAAGACAAAATTGTTTGAAGCACGCACAGAACCGGAAGCGCCCCTTGTTTCAAAGAGAGGAGGACGGGTTATTCACATTTAATTTGATGGTCAGAGGCAAATTGAAAGCTAAGCAGTGGTAATTAAGACCCCCGGGGGAAAATAGGGATGTCTCCTACGTTACCCATAATATGTGGAAGTATCGACGTAATTTCATAGAGTCATTCGATCTGAATGCTACATGAAGAACATAAGCCAGATGACGGAACGCAGAGACCTAGGATGTAGAAGATCATAACATGAGCGATTCGGCAGATTTGGATTCCTTTCCTATATATCCACTCATGTGGTACTTCATCATATGATTCATATAAGATCCATCTGTCTAGAGATCGTCATATACATCTAGAAAGCCGTATGCTTTGGAAGAAGCTTGTACAGTTTGGGAAGGGGTTTTTTGAGAGAAAAGAAGAATCTACTTCAACCGATATGCCCTTAGGCACGGCCATGCATAACATAGAAATCACACGTGGAAGGGGTGGGCAATTAGCTAGAGCAGCAGGTGCTGTAGCGAAACTCATTGCAAAAGAGGGTAAATCGGCCACTTTAAGATTACCATCTGGGGAGGTCCGTTTAGTATCCCAAAACTGCTTAGCAACAGTCGGACAAGTGGGTAATGTTGGGGTGAACCAAAAAAGTTTGGGTAGAGCCGGATCTAAGTGTTGGCTAGTGTAAACGCCCCGTAGTAAGAGGGGTAGTTATGAACCCTGTGGACCACCCCCATGGGGGCGGTGAAGGGAAAGCTCCCATTGGTAGAAAAAAACCCACAACCCCTTGGGGTTATCCTGCGCTTGGAAGAAGAACTAGGAAAAGGAAAAAATATAGCGATAGTTTTATTCTTCGTCGCCGTAAGTAAATACGTAACTAGGAATATGGAAAATTGCATTTTTGGAATTTGCAATAATGCGATGGGCGAACGACGGGAATTGAACCCGCGCATGGTGGATTCACAATCCACTGCCTTGATCCACTTGGCTACATCCGCCCCTTATCCAGCTAAAGGATTTTTTTCTTTTTTCCATTGATCATTATTCTATTTATTCTGACCTCCGTACTTCGATCGAGATATTGGACATAGAATGCCACTCTTTAAAAAGGAAAAAAGGAGTAATCAGCTGTGACACGAAAAAAAACGAATCCTTTTGTAGCTCATCATTTATTGGCAAAGATAGAAAAGGTCAATATGAAGGAGGAGAAAGAAACAATAGTAACGTGGTCCCGGGCATCTAGCATTCTACCCACAATGGTTGGCCATACAATCGCGATTCATAATGGAAAGGAACATATACCTATTTACATAACAAATCCTATGGTAGGTCGCAAATTGGGGGAATTCGTGCCTACTCGGCATTTCACGAGTTATGAAAATGCAAGAAAGGATACTAAATCTCGTCGTTAACTGAATTCTGAATAGAAAGATTAAGAAGAAAAAAAGATTCAAAATAAAGTAAAGGTAGGCGGGGAATAACCTTATTTATGACAAGTTTCAAACTAGTAAAGTATATCCCTAGGATAAAGAAGAAGAAAAGTGGGCTAAGGAAACTCGCAAGGAAAGTTCCAACCGATCGTCTACTTAAGTTCGAGAGAGTTTTCAAAGCACAAAAACGTATCCCTATGTCTGTTTTCAAAGCACAAAGAGTTCTTGACGAGATTCGCTGGCGTTACTACGAGGAAACTGTTATGATACTGAACCTCATGCCCTATCGAGCATCTTATCCCATCTTAAAGTTGGTTTATTCGGCAGCCGCAAATGCTACTCATTATAGGGATTTCGACAAAGCGAATTTATTTATTACTAAAGCCGAAGTCAGTAGGAGTACTATTATGAAGAAATTCAGACCTCGAGCTCGAGGACGTAGTTTCCCCATAAAAAAAAGCATGTGTCATATAACAATTGTACTAAATATAGTAAAGAAATCTAAATAACCTTTAGATCCATCTAAGATTTCGATTCCCAGTAAAAAAAATATAGAATAGAAAAATATGGGACAAAAAATAAATCCACTCGGTTTCAGACTTGGTACAACCCAAAAACACCATTCCTTTTGGTTCGCACAACCAAAAAATTATTCTGAAGGTCTACAGGAAGATAAAAAAATAAGGGATTGTATCAAGAACTATATACAAAAGAATAGGAAAAAGGGCTCGAATAGAAAAATAGAATCAGACTCAAGTTCCGAAGTAATTACACATAATAGAAAAATGGACTCAGGTTCAAGTTCCGAAGTAATTACACATATAGAAATCCAAAAAGAAATCGATACGATCCACGTCATAATCCATATTGGATTCCCAAATTTATTAAAGAAAAAAGGAGCAATCGAAGAATTAGAGAAAGATCTACAAAAGGAAATTAACTCTGTAAACCAGAGATTTAATATTTCTATCGAAAAAGTTAAAGAACCTTATAGACAGCCTAACATTCTTGCAGAATATATAGCTTTCCAATTAAAAAATAGAGTTTCATTCCGAAAGGCAATGAAAAAAGCCATTGAATTAACTAAAAAAGCAGATATAAGGGGAGTAAAAGTAAAAATTGCGGGTCGTCTCGGAGGAAAAGAAATTGCACGCGCCGAATCTATTAAAAAGGGTAGACTTCCCCTCCAAACAATTCGCGCTAAAATTGATTATTGCTGCTATCCAATTCGGACTATCTATGGAGTATTAGGTGTAAAAATTTGGATATTCGTAGACGAAGAATAAGTAATCTTGTCTTCGGATTCTGTCCATTGATAGAATAAAAAATGACAAGAGACTTTTTTCCTGAAATCCCTGCAAAAGAAGAAATTATACCTCTTTCTATAAGATTTAATGAAAATTGATAAATCATTTAATATAATTGCTATGCTTAGTGTGTGACTCGTTATTTTTTTCTTTTTTTTAAGAAAAAAACTTAGTAATTATAGAAAATTAACTAATAACCAACCTATTGCTTCGTATTGTCGAGATCCTAACTAAGAAACAGTCACTATATGAATAAATACCTCTATCATAACATAAATGAGTAGATGTGTCATATAGTTGTAGCAACTGCAATTTTTTCTCTAAAAAAGAAAAGGGATTCTAGGTTGTGAAGCAAAACTAAAGGGATGTGGATAAAGGGAGGGATGATAGAAAGAAGGAAGAGGAAATAAATAAGATATAGGATTCCACTATGTATGGTCTATGAATTACATCATAAAAGGCAATGTGATAAAGCATCAATATAATAAAAATAATAGAGAATTAAAAATTGTAACTTGAAACAAGAACTACAAATTTAAAGCAATAATAAAGAGCCGCCCGGGTTAATAAAACTGAGAAAATTAACTCGGAAAGAAATTTTTTGGAAGCTCCGTTGCGGGATTCAGACCTAACCATTCAAGGAGAAGCAGTGGGAACGACAGAACCTATGATTCCATAGGATTTTATTGAAAAGAATCCTAACACTTCATTGGGTGGGATGGCGGAACAAACCAAAAAAATTGTCTTATTTGGTAAGTTTATAAATTAACAAATAAGACAGGAAAGAGTAAATATTCGCCCGCGAAATTCTTATTGAATTAGAATACTTTACCGCGATTCAATAAGAGTAAAAATAAGGATTTTTTTAAGAAGGATTACATTATCTATAAATATAGAATTTAGATAAATATACACACACATCTGGATATATTCTAGATCTTCTTTTTTGACTATATATTATATTTTTCTGTTTTAACAAATTCAATATAAAAAAAACCGAACTTTTTCTATTATCTATTAATGTGTATCTATCCGTACCGTAATATTTTGGAATATTATGAATTAGAGAAATTTACATGCTTTCTGATTCCATTCGCGAGGAGCTGGATGAGAAGAAACTCTCATGTCCAGTTTTGCAGTAGAGATGGAACTAAGAAAGAGAACCATCGACTATAACCCCAAAAGAACCAGATTTCGCAAACAACATAGAGGAAGAATGAAAGGAAAATCCTGCCGAGGCAATCGTATTTGTTTTGGTAGATATGCTCTTCAAGCACTTGAACCCGCTTGGATCACGGCGAGACAGATAGAAGCAGGACGAAGAGCAATAACACGATATGCACGTCGTGGTGGAAAAATATGGGTACGTATATTTCCCGACAAACCGGTTACACTAAGACCCACGGAAACACGTATGGGCTCGGGAAAGGGGTCCCCCGAATATTGGGTATCCGTTGTTAAACCTGGTCGTATACTTTATGAAATGGGGGGAGTATCTGAAACTGTAGCTAGAGCAGCTATCTCCATAGCTGCCAGTAAAATGCCCATACGAAGTCAATTTATTCGATTAGAGATATAGAACCCTAAAAGGGGTATGGAAGATAAAAAAAAATGCTCGGTTTTTCTTTCTGGAAAGACAATATTTCTTTCATCCTTTTGCATTGAAATAACAAATTGAAATCAAAATAATATGATTCAACCTCAGACCCTTTTAAATGTAGCAGATAATAGTGGAGCTCGAAAATTGATGTGTATTCGAGTCATAGGAGCTGCTGGTAATCAGCGATATGCTCGTATTGGTGATGTTATTGTTGCTGTAATCAAAGACGCATTGCCCCAAATGCCTCTAGAAAGATCCGAAGTAATTCGAGCTGTAATTGTACGTACATGTAAAGAGTTCAAATGCGAAGACGGTATAATAATCCGCTATGATGACAATGCTGCGGTTATAATTGATCAAAAAGGCAATCCAAAAGGAACTCGAGTTTTTGGCGCGATTGCCGAGGAATTGAGAGAATTGAATTTTACCAAAATAGTTTCATTAGCTCCTGAAGTATTATAAATACTAGTAGGCGAAATTGAGACCAAAGAATTAATTTAGTAGATTGTGTTTTACGTATATGTTTTAAAATCCAAAATGAAAAAAAAAAAAAGAAAACATGTTGATTATAGAAAAATTAGGAGGAACCTAGAATTAGAGTCTTATGGGCAAGGACACTATTGCTGATTTACTAACCTCTATAAGAAATGCGGACATGAATAAAAAAGGAACAGTTCGAGTAGTATCTACAAATATTACCGAAAACATTGTTAAAATACTTCTACGAGAGGGTTTTATTGAAAGTGTTCGGAAACATCAGGAACGTAACAGATATTTCTTGGTTTCAACTTTGCGACATCAAAAGAGAAAGACTATAAAAGGAATATATAGAACAAGAACCTTTTTAAAGCGTATCAGCCGACCCGGCTTACGAATTTATACCAACTATCAAGGAATTCCTAAAGTTTTGGGTGGAATGGGAATTGCTATTCTTTCTACTTCTCGAGGAATAATGACAGATCGAGAAGCTCGACTAAACAGAATTGGGGGAGAAGTCTTATGTTATATATGGTAATCGCCCCGCCTATAGTGCTCGAATTCTATCTCGCCCTTCCTATTTTTAAAATAAAAATAGAAAAATAGGAGAAAAAAAATATGACAGAAAAAAAAAATAGGAGAGAAAAAAAAAACCCGAGAGAAGCAAAAGTAACTTTCGAAGGTTTAGTTACGGAAGCCCTACCCAATGGAATGTTCCGCGTTCGGCTAGAGAATGACACCATCATCCTAGGCTATATTTCAGGAAAGATACGGTCTAGTTCTATACGAATACTGATGGGGGATAGGGTCAAAATTGAAGTAAGTCGTTATGATTCAAGCAAGGGACGTATAATTTATAGACTTCCCCATAAGGATTCGAAGCGTATCGAAGACTCGAAGGATAGCGAAGATTTGAAGGATAGCGAAGATTTGAAGGATACCAAAGATTCAAAGGATTAGGTTTTTCTTTTTTTTTCTAGGGTAATAAATTCTAAGTTCTAAAATTCAAGCGAAGAGACTTATTTTTTCCAAAAGATTAGATTCATAGTTTAAAAAAGGATACGGAAATATGAAAATAAGAGCTTCCGTTCGTAAAATTTGTACAAAATGTCGACTGATTCGTAGGCGTGGACGAATTAGAGTCATTTGCTCTAATCCGAAGCATAAACAAAGACAGGGGTAATCTTTCGAAAAAGAACTTTACTTTCTAAAAAGTAAAAAAAAGTACCCGCGGAAATGTTCCAATTCCAAATAAAATAATTTCATTTAAAATAATTAAAGTAAAGGGTTTATTTTACCCTGAAACGGATATCTTTGTATCTTTTTTTCTTTTTTTTATTTCTAACTCATATTTATGAGATAATAAAATATGGCAAAAGCTATACCAAAAATTGGTTCACGTAAGAAAGTGCGTATTGGTTTACGTAGGAATGCACGTTTTAGTTTACGGAAGAGTGCACGTAGAATAACAAAAGGGGTTATTCATGTTCAAGCTAGTTTCAACAATACCATTATAACTGTTACAGACCCACAAGGTCGGGTGGTTTTTTGGTCCTCGGCCGGTACTTGTGGATTCAAAAGCTCAAGAAAAGCATCACCCTATGCTGGTCAAAGAACAGCAGTAGATGCTATTCGTACAGTAGGTTTGCAACGAGCAGAAGTTATGGTAAAGGGCGCTGGTAGTGGAAGAGATGCCGCATTACGAGCCATTGCTAAAAGTGGTGTGCGATTAAGTTGTATACGCGATGTAACACCTATGCCGCATAATGGATGTCGACCGCCTAAAAAAAGACGTCTGTAAAAGAATTAACCCGCTTTCAACTTTCATTTCAAGAGAAATAAACGATTCAATGATAAAATAATAATACTAGTCTATTATGGTTCGAGAGGAGGTAGCAGGATCCACTCAAACACTACAGTGGAAGTGTGTTGAATCAAGAGTAGATAGTAAGCGCCTTTATTATGGTCGTTTCATTCTGTCCCCGCTTAGAAAAGGTCAAGCGGACACCGTCGGTATTGCCTTGCGAAGAGCTTTACTTGGAGAAATAGAAGGAACATGTATCACACGTGCAAAATTTGGGAGCGTGCCGCACGAGTATTCTACAATAGCAGGTATTGAAGAATCCGTACAAGAAATTTTACTAAATTTGAAAGAAATTGTATTGAGAAGTAATCTCTATGGAGTTAGAGACGCATCCATTTGCGTCAAAGGTCCTAGATACATAACTGCTCAAGATATCATCTTACCGCCTTCCGTAGAAATCGTTGATACGGCACAACCTATAGCTAACTTGACAGAGCCCATTGATTTCTGTATTGATTTACAGATCAAGAGAGATCGTGGATATCAGACAGAACTCAGAAAGAACTATCAAGATGGAAGTTATCCTATAGATGCTGTATCCATGCCTGTTCGAAATGTGAATTATAGTATTTTTTCTTGTGGGAATGGAAATGAAAAACACGAGATACTTTTTCTAGAAATATGGACTAATGGAAGTTTAACCCCTAAGGAAGCACTTTATGAGGCTTCTCGTAATTTGATTGATTTATTTCTTCCTTTTCTACACGCGGAGGAAGAGGGCGCTAGTTTCGAAGAAAATAAAAACAGGTTTACTCCACCCCTTTTTACTTTTCAAAAAAGATTAACTAATCTAAAGAAAAACAAAAAAGGAATTCCATTGAATTGTATTTTTATTGATCAATTAGAATTGACTTCTAGAACGTATAATTGTCTAAAAAGGGCCAATATACATACACTATTGGACCTTTTGAGTAAGACTGAAGAAGATCTTCTGAGAATTGACAGTTTTCGTATGGAAGATAGAAAACATATATGGGACACTCTAGAGAAGCATCTCCCAATTGATTTACTTAAGAATAAACTCTCGTTTTAAATCCATTGCAATTTTTTTTCTTCTTCTTTTTCGAGTTAGAATAAAAAGAAAACAATTTAGCATCTTTGGTACAATCTATATTTTCGCGAAATGGATCATAATAAAATGGATTTTAGGTATCTAGGGAAGATTCACTTGGAAGTAACTATTTCCTAGATACCTATGGTACTTCACGGTTGAATGAATCAAAAAATATCTAAAAAAGACCTAAAGTTAATGATTTATCAATGGGTAATGTTGCTCCAATACCTAACCAAAGAGCTACTACAGTACCGATTAAAAAAACGGTCGTAGCTACTGGGCGGCGAAATGGATTTTGGAATTTATTGACATTCTCTAGAAAAGGTACTGTCAATAAGCCTGTTGGCACAGAAACCATTAAAAGAACGCCCAATAACTTATTGGGTACCGTACGGAGTATTTGAAACACGGGAAAGAAGTACCACTCGGGTAATATTTCCAGAGGAGTTGCAAACGGATCTGCCGGTTCACCAATCATTGATGGCTCGAGAACCGCTAAACCTACATTACATGCAATAGTACCTAGAATTACTACTGGAAAAATATATAAAAGATCGTTGGGCCATGCGGGTTCCCCGTAATAATTATGTCCCATCCCTTTAGCTAATTTAGCTCTTAATACAGGATCATTTAAGTCTGGTTTCTTTGTTATTGGGATAGGTGAACTCTTTAGGATCCATCCCCCAAAGGAACCGGACATGAGAATTTATCATCATCCGGCTCGAGCAAGAGTGAAAGAAATAAGACCGCGGAAGATCCTTAATAGAATTAAGGTTTATAATGACTCAATGACTCTAGGCAAGAAAAGCTTTATCAGATTCTCTTTTCCGAAGTTGCACCTACAACTACTCATTGAAAATAATCCTATTCTTATGGGTAAATGCTCAATATCCAAGTGGGCTTACAAATTTGATCATGATCAATTGCTTTGTGGATTGTCTCATGTCTCTTGATTAGTTGGTATTTATCCCCTCAATATCGCAAGTTTCTTACCTCCAAACAAAATATTTACTTGTTACTAATAAAAAATCAAAAAGTTTAGCCTACATTCTTCCTTAGATCCCTTCTTTTACTCCGATAGTATTGCGGATCACAATCGATGCAAAGAAAATGAATGCATTTCCATACTATAATAAAAAGGTAAGTGTAATAAATAGAGAACTGGATCATGTCACATGACTTATTCCATTTCTACTCTATGGGATCTTACGGAGCCTGTTCATGGATGACATGGTTGCGGTATGATCATAGAAGATATTCTCCTCAAGTGAACCAGCCTATCCTTCCTAGGTAGGGGACTTACATGTTGATTGGATGCGGAGACACCTTTGGTTGTGAATTCTAATGTGGCAGATCCAATTCTTTATCTGCATGGCCAAATCAATAATTCAAGTCACACACTCCCATAATCCGCCTTTTTTCTTTCGTAAAATTAACTTCAACTATTTGTATTGTATAAAAATACTTTGGAGTTGAAGAGAAGTATCCAAATGACATGTGTTATTTTACAATAACCCATGCTTGTAGCAATGAAATACCAAAACCTACCCGATATGATATATGATAATTATAATTCTCTATGATATGCCTTCCCTATAAAGGACCCGAAATACCTTGCTTACGTATCATTGGAAAGTGCATTAACATAAATACGGCAGTAAGCAGAGGCAGTACAAAGGTATGTAAACTATAAAAACGAGTCAAAGTGGATTGGCCCACACTAGCACTTCCGCGTAATAACTCCACTAAAGGCGATCCTATTACCGGAATGGCGTCAGGTACACCTGTCACAATTTTGACTGCCCAATAGCCAATTTGATCCCAAGGCAAAGAATAACCAGTTACACCAAATGATGCAGTCAAAACAGCCAAAACCACACCTGTGACCCAAGTTAATTCGCGGGGTTTTTTAAATCCCCCTGTGAGATACACACGAAATACATGCAGGATCATCATTAAAACCATCATACTTGCTGACCATCGATGAACTGATCGGATTAACCAACCAAAGTTGGCCTCGGTCATTATGTATTGAACCGAGGAAAAAGCCTCTGTAACGGTTGGTCGGTAGTAAAAAGTCATAGCAAAACCGGTAGCGACTTGTACTAGAAAACAAGTAAGTGTAATTCCCCCTAAACAATAAAATATGTTGACATGGGGAGGAACATATTTACTAGTTATATCATCTGCAATTGCCTGAATCTCAAGACGTTCCTCAAACCAATCATATACTTTATTGAGATAGGTAACTAACCCGAGTCCCCCTCTAAGAGCCGTATATGAAAATTTCATCTCGTACGGCTCAAGCAGAAACACAAAAATTTTCAACGAATATTAGAAAAAAGGTTCAAAACTTCATCAGCCACTGAATTGGGTCGATTTGCCTTGAAGATATCAAATAAGAAAAATCCGGAATATCTTCTTTGTGATGATAATGCCAAAAAATCTCAAGTTGGCGCGTCTTTCTTTCTTCCTTTCCCTTATGTTGGTCATTAGAGGCTTCTTGACTTTTCTCTTCCCTATAAAGGATTTGTTTTTTTATGCGTAATATAGAAATTATCTTGTTGAGATCCTATGAATCAGTTCAATTAAAACCTTAGATTCATACTAGAGCCACGATGATTTAGTCTCAAGCTAAACAAAAGGCAAGGGTTCTTCGAATAAGAACCGCTTGATAATCATTTATTGAATCAGTGTAATGACTCGACAAAATCGAGAGAAAAAAAGTTGTCTTTTGGGCAAACAAAATTGGAAGGAAGAAAATTTCTTTTTTATTTTTATTTAAGAACTACTTGAATTTTTCAGTCTGGTTGCGAGGTCTTAATAGTGAGTATGAATCATAGTTCCATTTTTTTTTGATCCACTCTATCTATTTCGTGTTCCAGATACTAGAATAAATAATATCTGACGAATTAGAATCATCTTGATAGAGATAACAGGCCCTTTCTATGTATTATCAATAGGATCAATTCTAACAAGTCACACACTCATATTCCAGAGATACCGAAACAAAAAAATTCCGCGGTCGAACTACCATAATATCTAGAAATGTAGATCTTAAACTAGAAAGGCTTTTTTGGATGGAAAAACTCTGACTTCCTAGTTTTAGTTAGTAGAAACCTAATTGGTTAAAATTCCGTCCAGTAAAACGGAAGAATTATAAATTTCTAAAATGATAGATAGGAATATAGCGAATAAAGCCATTGCGATCCCCATAAAAGGAGTAGTCCCCCAACCCGGGGCGACTTTCCCATATTCCGAATTCAAGGGTTTCAGTAAACTACCTGCACCAGTTCGTTTTGGCCTAGGTTTAGAACTATCTTCAACGGTTTGTGTAGCCATAAATTCTATTTAATCATTGGTGTTGACTTTGTATACTATTCCGTTGTAGTTGTAAATACACGATCTTTTCGTAGATCCATTGTAATCTTGAAATTCTATAAAAATGGAAACAGCAACTTTAGTCGCCATCTCCATATCTGGTTTACTTGTAAGCTTTACTGGGTATGCCTTATATACCGCGTTTGGGCAACCCTCTCAACAATTAAGAGATCCATTCGAAGAACACGGAGACTAATTTAAGTAAGAAGTCTCCCAGATAGGGGGACTTCTTACTTAAATGAAATTATTTTATTCTTTTAGTTGGAGTTGGTGGAACCTTAGGTGGTTCTCGGAAGAAGATAGCGAAAAAAATTATCCCTAAAGTCGAAACTAAAAGGAACGTATAAACCAATGCTTCCATAGATTCGATCCTGGTTTATTTACAATTATAACTTCCACACCTATTCATTTGTCATTTGGGATAATTTCCCATATAAAGAAAGAAAAAGAGTCAAAGAAAGGATGGGAGATGTTTCCCATGTCAAATCAAAAAAGAGAGGTGAAAGATACTATAACAATGTGTATCAAACTGCCTGTTTCCTTGTAGTTGGATCTCCCACTTTTTGGAATGTTCCAAATTCCACTTGAGCATCCAAATCTGGATCAATACCAGCAAAAACATCTCGGAACAATGTTCTAGCGCCATGCCAAATGTGTCCGAAAAAGAAGAGCAAAGCAAAGGTAGCATGACCAAAAGTGAACCAACCCCTTGGACTGCTGCGAAAAACACCATCAGATTTCAAAGTAGCCCGGTCTAATTCAAAAATTTCCCCTAATTGAGAACGCCTCGCATATTTTTTTACAGTAGCAGGATCAGAATAACTTACTCCATTAAGTTCGCCACCATAGAACTCCACCGTTACACCTACTTGTTCAACACTATATTTGGATTCTGCTCTTCTAAAAGGAACGTCTGCTCTAACAATTCCCTCCTCATCTACCAAAACAACCGGAAATGTTTCAAAAAAAGTAGGCATACGGCGTACAAAAAGCTCACGTCCTTCTTTATCTCTAAAGACGGGATGTCCTAACCATCCAACAGCTATTCCATCCCCATTGTCCATTGAGCCTGCTCTGAATAATCCCCCTTTTGCCGGATTATTACCAATATAATCATAAAAGGCTAATTTTTCGGGAATTTTAGACCAAGCTTCTGATAAACTAAGATTTTCGGCTAAACCATTGCTAACTCTTCGATATATTTCTTGCTGAAAGTATCCCTGATCCCACTGATAACGAGTAGGCCCAAATAATTCGATTGGGGTCGTTGCTGACCCATACCACATAGTTCCAGCAACTACGAAAGCTGCAAAAAAAACAGCAGCGATACTACTGGAAAGTACAGTTTCAATATTGCCCATACGTAATCCTTTATATAGACGTTGAGGCGGACGGACACTAAGATGGAATAAGCCCGCTAATATACCCAATGTACCCGCAGCAATATGATGAGAAGCTATTCCCCCCGGAACAAAAGGATCAAAACCTTCTGCACCCCACGCTGGATTTACAGCTTGTACTTTTCCAGTTAGTCCATAAGGATCGGATACCCATATCCCAGGACCATACAAACCCGTTACATGAAATGCCCCAAAGCCAAAGCAAGCCACCCCTGCAAGAAATAAATGAATTCCAAAGATCTTGGGCAAATCCAAAGAGGGTTTTCCCGTCCGCTCATCAGAGAATATTTCTAGGTCCCAATATACCCAATGCCAGATCGCTGCCAAGAAACACAAGCCAGAAAACACAATATGCGTACCTGCCACACCTTCATAACTCCAAATACCCGGATTTGTTACAGTTCCTCCTGAAATACTCCAACCACCCCACGAATCCGTTATTCCTAAACGAGTCATGAAGGGAATTACGAACATACCTTGTCTCCACATTGGATCCAGAACAGGATCAGAGGGATCAAAAACTGCTAATTCGTATAAAGCCATTGAGCCAGCCCAACCAGAAACTAGAGCTGTGTGCATTATATGCACCGCAAGCAATCGACCCGGATCATTCAATACGACAGTATGAACACGATACCAAGGCAAACCCATGGAAATACCCCTTTAGCAAAGAAAAATAGACACGATGTCGCTTTATTTTATCGCATTGAAAAAGACTATCCATATCCTATGTACCTAACCCTTCTAGGGGATTCTGTGTCAGAAAGCGCGAATATTTATTTCATTCCATTAAAAATAAGAAGCCAATTCTGTTCATAAGAAGAAAGAGAAGCAGATCTATTCTATACTCGATAAGTGCCAATATGCAATGGGTAACTTGGCCAATTTGGAAAAAACGAAGAATAGATCGCTACCCCTCTTTGTTTAGCATTCAAATCACCCATTCCCTTTTCTTTATTCAATCTGTCTTACATTCCTTATATGTATAACCTTTCAATCTACGTATTAATAGAATCTATAATATTCATATAGAATAAGAATAAAAATTAAGACAATAAACTGCGGATTCTTTCTTTCTGTTCCATTCTTACGTTTCCATATTAAAGTGTGGTTTTCTTACTTAAATTTAATAATATTAATCTAATATGCCCATTGGTGTTCCAAAAGTACCTTACCGGATTCCTGGAGATGAAGAAGCGACTTGGGTTGACTTATACAATGTTATGTATCGAGAAAGGACACTTTTTTTAGGTCAAGAGATTCGTTGCGAGATCACGAATCATATTACAGGTCTCATGGTATATCTGAGTATAGAAGATGGAATTAGTGATATTTTTTTGTTTATAAACTCCCCAGGCGGGTGGCTAATCTCAGGAATGGCTATTTTTGATACGATGCAAACGGTGACACCAGATATATATACAATATGCCTCGGAATAGCCGCCTCCATGGCGTCCTTCATTCTGCTTGGAGGAGAACCCACCAAGCGTATAGCATTCCCTCACGCGAGGATTATGCTTCACCAACCTGCTAGTGCTTATTATCGGGCAAGGACACCAGAATTTTTACTAGAAGTAGAAGAGTTACACAAAGTTCGCGAAATGATCACAAGGGTTTATGCAGTAAGAACAGGCAAGCCTTTTTGGGTTGTATCCGAAGACATGGAAAGGGATGTTTTTATGTCAGCAGACGAAGCCAAAGCTTATGGACTTGTCGATATTGTAGGGGATGAAATGATTGACAAGCACTGCGATACTGATCCAGTGTGGTTTCCAGAAATGTTTAAGGATTGGTAGTGTCCGGATTTCTTGTAAAGTTATTTCACAGCTAAATTCGTGTTTTCCTCGATTTAATAGAAAATAGAAAGACTTCATGATGAGCAATCATCAGGTTAAGATGGATCTAAACCAATCCATTTTTTTCTATATACATACAACATGCCGACGGTTAAACAACTTATTAGAAACGCAAGACAGCCAATACGAAATGCTCGAAAAACGGCCGCGCTTAAAGGATGCCCTCAGCGTCGAGGAACATGTGCTAGGGTGTATGTGCGACTCGTTCAGATCATGACTTCAAACAAATATAAAAAAAATTGAAGTATCCATGATTAGTACCAATGAATAGGATATAGCTTCTCTATCCTAGATTTCTATGGTATATGGAATTTATGGTTTCCTTTGGTGCAAATCCAATTATCTAAATTGGAAATAAGAAGCAATTCTCCCATTGGTAGCAAATGGTTATCCATTAAGCGGAGGAAATAGTAATAAAAAGAAAAAGGCTTATGCTCCTTTATCTTAAAAGAACGGACTAACAGGGTCAGCTACTTAGCCAACTTTCATAATTAAATACCGTCACTGTATGGATAACTCTTATTGTGAAAAGAGCTATTTACTCTATAATGGATAGGTAGAGCCAAAGAATGTGGACTATACAAGTTCGCAATACCTTTTGATGAAAGAAAGGGCTCCGGTGTATAGAGAGGGCCTCACCGTTTAAAAGGGAACCATAGAAACGATGGAACCCACTATTTTTTTTAGTATTATTAGAATGAATTTGTTATTTCGTATAGAAATAACTGAACGGAGTGGAATAAAAAATCGTGGTTGGGAAGGTTACTATAGCAAAAGCCATTGGAATTAATATTTTATATATCGGAATAATTAGTTTTGTTATTAATGAGAAAAAGGGTGGCTAAAAGAAGAGAAATCATTAGTTATTCATTAAGGTTAATTTGATTCAATGACCAGAGTTCCGCGAGGATATATAGCCCGGAGACGACGAACAAAAATGCGTTCATTTGCCTCAAACTTTAGAGGGGCTCATTTAAGACTTAATCGAATGATTACCCAACAGGTAAAAAGAGCTTTTGTTTCCTCTCATCGAGATAGAGGTAGGCAAAAGAGGGATTTTCGTCGTTTGTGGATCACTCGGATAAACGCAGCAACGCGGGTATATAAAGTATTCGATAGTTATAGTAAATTAATACACAACCTGTACAAGAAGAAATTGATTCTTAATCGTAAAATGCTTGCACAAGTAGCTGTATCAAATCCAAATAATCTTTACACGATTTCCAATAAAATAAAGATCATCAATTAAAGGTATAAATAAAGTAATATACTGGAATAATAAAAGATGAATTCCCGGAGAGGGAACTCCGGGAAGATACAATAAATTAAGATTAAGTGGTAGGAATCAACGAGCTGGATTACTTTCTTTATAATATATATAGGTCTGGCCCTTTCGAATTCGAATAAAACATCAACAATCGGAACTTAAGTTCCGGTTGTTGTTTCTTAAATTTTGGTTGTTGTTTCTTAAGTTTCGATTGGAATTGTACTTTTGCGTTAATTGAGGAATATGTCTATTTTTTCTGGGTCTAGAACCTGTAATTATTGAAATTGACTGGGCTTGAAATTGCTTTTCGTTCTCATAGTTACGAAACGGTAAGAAAGATAAAATACGAGCCTGTTTTATAGCAAGAGTAATTAATCGTTGTTGTTTCAAGGTTAATCTATTTATTCGTCTCGATAATATTTTTCCTTGTTCACTAATAAATCTATTAATTAAACTCATGTTTCTATAATCAATTCGATCTCCCGGGCCAATCCGGGGACGCCTACGAAAAGGTTGTTTAGATTTACGAAAAGGTTGCTTGAATTTACGAAAAGTTTGCTTGGATTTACGAAAGGGTTGCTTGGATTTATTAAAAGTTTGCTTGGATTTACTAAAGGGTTGCTTAGATTTAAGAAAAGGTTGTTTAGATGTATACATGATTTATTCCTTATTTAAAATTTGAAAATTTGAAAATTCACTTCTTTATTTTATTAATTTAGGATCCAGAAGAAGTAGTTTTTCTTTGATCCATATCTTATTTGATTCATATTATAGTATATGAATACCCTCTATACATATGAAATAATATCTACCGGAAATCAGATGAGTTGATTTGTATTTTGTATTCTATACTATGTTTTCTTTATATATTAAATATGAAGTTCTTACTCTTTCTGTTGTTTGGAAAGATCAAACACACGATGTTCCTATTTCTTTATTTCGTGATGAGTCGTATGCTTGCGACAATAACGACAAAATTTTTTGAATTCTAATTGTCCGGGTGTATTGTGGCGATTCTTTTGAGTACTATATCTAGAAATCCCCGTCGATTCCTCATTGGCACCTTTTCGAACACAACTGATGCATTCCAAAATAACTCTGATTCTAACATCTTTTCCCTTGGCCATGAACCTCCTTTTCTTTTTGGATTGACTTAACTTAATTCTTCTACTTATTCTTTTATTCTTCTATTTTGAATCCGAAGAAGAAGAATAAAATTCATTAGAATAATTTTTTTTTATTCTTTAATTAAGTAATAAAAAATAGAGAAATAATTAAAGAATACAATCCTTGTCGAATTAGCAAAGATTTTGGTTCGAAATCCTTTCATTTAATTAGCCAGCCCCGCCTTTTCTATGCTCTGATTTCTGAGGCCTTATTTAGCTTGGGTACCCCTTTAAATTGAATTTCTATTTTCAAAAATGGGGTTTACCAAATTTTTAATGACTCTGAGGTTCAACCCAATCCATCTTTTCTTTCTTTTTCCTTCCGATACTAAAAAAAGATTGAAAAGGATCAAATTTTGTCATATCACGAAGAAATCTATCCCTCCCATAGCAATAACTAGAATTAAAAAAAAGGGAATGACAAAGCATCTGGGAATAAACGATTAATTTCTATCAATAAACCTGCTAAAGCACCAAACCATAGAGTACTTAGCACGGGTGCTACAGAGAGATATGTTTTTATATCCCGCATTGAAAATCCTCCTTCCTTGTTGGAATACATATATGATCATAAACTCTTGCCCAAGATTGTTATGCTATATATAAAATGAACCATATCGACGAAATTTTCCTATCCCTAAAAAAGAAAAAGATGACCCCTTCTTCCTATATATTACCAAGGAAAAGTAATCCTTCTTTTATAGGCGAAATTATATTGGATTTTATATGTATATAATTCCTTAATTATATGAGACCAAAAAGAAGAAATGACACGAGGGTTCTATATATAGATAGAGAAAGAAAGAAGAAGAAAATTATGATGTGGAAAAGAAGACAGGAATTGTGTACAATGGCATTGTACAACAATTTAATTTGGAAAAGGGATGTAGCGCAGCTTGGTAGCGCGTTTGTTTTGGGTACAAAATGTCACAGGTTCAAATCCTGTCATCCCTACCTATTACTTCTTTCTTCTTTATAGGCAGTAGCGACGAGATCAATTAAAGTAAAGTGGGTATAACTTGAATTTGTGGAGACTATACGTACGTGAGATACATTAGGAATAGAAAAAGATTTTCTTTTTGAATGAATGAAAGCGCTCTTAGTTCAGTTCGGTAGAACGCGGGTCTCCAAAACCCGATGTCGTAGGTTCAAATCCTACAGAGCGTGATTCCATCTATTTTATGTCGAAGCAGAGTAAAATAACTTAACAAAATTGAATTGTAACTCCAATTTCAATTTGACCTCCTCTCTGGTCTGGAGGAGGTCAATCAAAAAAAAAAAATGACTCAATCAAAGATCCAACTGATCCCCACGCCTGTATTGCAAATACGCAGTCACGAATAATCCCGCTAAAGTAATAGGAATTAGGCCTAAGACGATTCCAAATAGAAAAACTTCAATCATTTCGATTTGTTCGAGGGGATAAAAAAAGAGGTACGATCTATCCCTAAATAGTACTCTAAATTATCCACGAATCTCAATGACCAAGAAAAGAATTCCTAATTAGTCTGGAAAAGAGTCGTAGAATGCCAGGAATCCCAAAGAAAGATTTTTCTTTTCTGAATTATAATTATTCAGTCAATTCAAATAAGGCGTATCTTGTTCAAGCCAATAAATAGAGCTGGGGTTATAGTTAAAGCAGCCAGTAGAAAACCAAAATAACTAGTTAAAGTAAGCATGAAAGAGTTAAATTCCATTTATTTTTTTTTACTACACTACATATGTTGGTAAAGCATTTACCTAAGTTATGGAAAATTCATAATTCATCAGTTATTTTAGATAATACTAAAAAACAAGATAGAGTAAGATACAGAAGTGTAAAAGAAAGTGGATTCATCAGATGATACATGAGTCCCTAATTCCGAATCAAGAGATTTGTTGTGGAATTTGTCAATTGAGTAAAGTAATAATATTAAGAACTAGATCATCTAACCCCATTGAATGAAAAAAAGAAATTCAATTTTCAGGGAAATTTTTGAATAAGAGATAAATAAACAATTGAATTTGAAAAAAAAAACTTCTTTCTATTTTGGATAATTTCTTTTTCAATAGGACCCTCTTTTTGGAGTGAACGATCGAATATTCCCCTATTCCTTCTTATTTTAACTGATTGTATTCCATATGGAATAAGAGGAGAACAAAAGCATTCCACGACCTGCCAAGGGGCTGTTAAAAAAAAAAAAAAAAGAAAGCTCTTCCTTGAATTTACTTTATTTTTATTCCTTTTTCGAACTCCAACCAAAGTAGATTCGAAGACGAGTCACTTCAATTATCCTTTTAAGTTCTATTCTATCTTCTGTCTTTCCCTATTTCATCTCGTAAAGTTCCGCGCTCGCAGTTTGGTCAAGAAAGTTAGACCTAATCCAACAAACAATACAAGGATGAATTACGAATTATGAAAGGATAGATTTCACATATACTTGTCCTTGTATTGTGTCAGTATGAGAATATCCTTCCTAAATTATTTATCCAAACCTATTGATCATTAACTTAGATTTTCCCAAGATTTTGGCTGCTATTCCGAATTACTCTATTATTCCGAAGCCAATGAAGAAGTAAGTAGAACCTACAAAAATGGGGTTTTCTATTGATGCCTTGAATAACATATAGCTTACCTATAGACAAAAAAAAAATAAAAAAGTAATTATGTTTCGGAACCAGGCAAAACCAGATTGCTGTGCCATAGGAAGGATAGCTATACTAATTCGGTATACTCAAAATACACCTTTGGTACAAAATTGACAATCTCACAAGGATGAAATATCAGTAATTTTCTATTTACTGGTCGATCCCATCTTTTACGGAATCAATTCCTTTTTTGAATGTACAAAAATTTTGGGAGTTCAGCATGTCTGGAAGCACGGGAGAACGTTCTTTTGCTGATATTATTACCAGTATTCGATACTGGGTTATTCATAGCATTACTATACCTTCCCTATTCATTGCGGGTTGGTTATTTGTCAGTACGGGTTTAGCTTATGACGTGTTTGGAAGTCCTAGGCCAAACGAGTATTTCACGGAAAGCCGACAAGGAATTCCGTTAATAACCGACCGTTTTGATTCTTTAGAACAACTCGATGAATTTAGTAGATCCTTTTAGGAGGCCCTCAATGACCATAGATCGAACCTATCCTATTTTTACAGTGCGATGGCTGGCTATTCACGGACTAGCTGTACCTACTGTTTTTTTCTTGGGATCAATATCAGCAATGCAGTTCATCCAACGATAAAACAAATTCCAACTATAGAACTATGACACAATCAAACCCGAATGAACAAAATGTTGAATTGAATCGTACCAGTCTATACTGGGGTTTATTACTCATTTTTGTACTTGCTGTTTTATTTTCCAATTACTTCTTCAATTGAGAGAAAGAAAGAGACTAATAAGAATTCTCTTATCCCATTTGGAAGGATACCATCCTTATAACTACCCATGACTGTTTTTGTCTCTAGCATGACCAATTGATAAAATGTGGAGGAAAGTAGGGGAAATGGCCGATACTACTGGAAGAATTCCTCTTTGGCTGATAGGTACTGTAGCTGGTATTGCTGTGATTGGTTTAGTAGGTGTTTTCTTTTATGGTTCATATTCTGGATTGGGTTCATCTCTATAGTAATCGGAGGGACCAGATTGTAAACATGAAAAAGTAGGAGCTTAGCGGGTCCTTACCCCCCTTTATCTGATTAGAGCGGAAAGGACCCGCGGAATTTTTATTTTACTCTTATAACGCGAATTGAATCTATTCGATTCACTCTTATGAAGCAACAAGAAAAAGAGATCACTCGAGGATCCAATATCTTATTCCACGAAGGAAGTATCCTGAAAATCCTTGATTTAGTTTCGAGTAATAAACTAATAAAACCTTAATCAAAACTATTCAACTAGCCTAAAAATAAAAAAACCTTCAATGGAAGAGTTTACTTTTTTTTTGCAAAATTTCTGTAAATTTGAAGTTGAACTTAATTAAACAAGCCAAGCAATTTGCTCACAATCACAAGAAATTTTTCCCCCGCCATATTTTCTTCCCCTCTGTTTGTCCACTACCTCGGCTAAACCTAAGCAAAAGAAAAAGAGGTCCAAGAGACAGACCCGAATAAAGAAGAAATAGTAATCTTTGACGAATTAGGAAGAAAAAGGATTCTTATTTTGATACAAGAAGAATCGGCACAAGAAAAAGGCTTTTTCTTGTGCCGAATAGACGATTAAGAAGACCTGCAATCCCTCCGAAAAAGAAGAAATTTTAATTTGATTGTTCTCGCCTTTGCCTTGGATTCTCTTCTTTTGCATGGGATATAAATAAGGAATTCCAGACATCTCATAAACAAAAAGCAGTCTAAACAAAAAAAGGATTTCCAAAATAGATCATAGATAATTCTAGCAATTGCCAATAAATCGAGGCTTTTTACCAACTTGATGGTAAGAAATCCCGGGACCTAGAAATTCATTTCGTACAATTGAACCTTTTCAAACTGTTTCTTTTTGAGAACCAAAAAAACTTGTGCCAAAATAACGGATGCGAAGAAGAACAAAAGGCCTTGGACACGTAATGGATCCTGAAGCACGATTTCTGCGTCCCCCTGACCAAAACCTCCCACATTAGGATTGCTTGTTAATGGTTGATCAAGCTTGATGGATTCCCCCTCTGAAACAAGAAGTTCTGGTCCGGGAGGTATAATATCAATCACTTGGCGTCCATCTGATGCATCAACTATGGATATTTCATACCCCCCCTTTTCTTTACGTAGTATTTTTCTTACTATACCTGTTGACGTAGCATTATAGACTGTATTGTTACTCTTGCTACCATCAGGATAGATCTGTCCTCTTCCTCGGTTTCCCCCTACATATATGGGATATTTTAAGAAATGAGCATCTTTCTTCGTAGCAGGATCAGGGGAAAGAATGGGAAAGACAATTTCACTATATTTCTTACCGGGAACAGGGCCTATCACAAGAATGTTTTTTTTATCGGGACGATAACTCTGAAAAGCAAGATTTCCTATCTTTTCTTTTAACTCAGGGGAAATACGATCGGGCGGCGCTAATTCGAATCCCTCGGGCAAAATAAGAACAGCACCTACATTCAACCCTCCCTTTTTTCCATTAGCAAGAACTTGTTTCAATTGCATATCATAAGGAATTCGAAGAACTGCTTCAAATACAGTATCGGGAAGCACAGCTTGGGGAACTTCAATATCGACGGGCTTGCTAGCTAAATGGCAATTGGCACATACAATTCGTCCAGTTGCTTCTCGTGGGTTTTCATAACCCTGCTGCGCAAAAATGGGATATGCATTTGAAATAGATGTCCGAGTTATTACGTATATCATGATCGATACAGAAATCGATCGAGTTATCTGTTCCTTTACCCAAGAAAAAGTATTTCTATTTTCCATGTCCAATCGCAGATCCCAGAATTTCTACAATAAATTAGATAGGTAGCTAAGCTAATCTAGTTCCCTATACACGAATCTGTTGTCATTCTACTGCAACAGTTGTACTGCAATGATGAATACCTTAAAGTAGGTATAAATAGAAAGAATTTTGCTAAAATGGAAAAGGGCTTTCTTTCTAAAAAAAGATGCTTGCTAATTTGATTAATATTAATATCGGGAGATCAAATGAATTTATGCTTCACTAATTGAATGATAAATGACTACAAGCGAAGGAGATAGACGATTTAAACAAAAAAAGACCCAAAATTTCAAACATGTATCTAGAATTACTGGAAAACTACAAACAAAAATAGTGAAAATAAGCTCGTTAGGAGCCCATCCAAAATCGTTGTAGACCCAACGAATTACTAGTTCCCAACCACGGGTGGAGTGAAATCCAACAAAAAAATCAGTAACTAAAAGAATAAAAAAAGCTTTTATTGAGTCATTTAAATTATAGAAGAATTCCTGAACCCAAGAATTCAAAATGACAAGTTCCTCTTTACCCAGAAAAAAAGAACCACTTAGAATAGCCAAACAGATTATATTTGTCGAGAAATGCAAAATGGTATGGAGATGATCCTCATTATTTATTTTGACCCATTGTATTATTTCCTTGTGTATTCCTGTAGGAGGTTTTTGTACATGTGTCTTTAGTTTCCCTTTTATCATCTCGTCCAAGAGAGAAAGTTCTTCTAATTCTATGAATCTTTCTAGAATCCTTTTCTCTTGAATATCAGTTAAGAGAGTTTCGGATTGCCTGGTATTCCACCAATTCTTAATCCAAAGTTCCAGACATTTGTTAAATGAGGAAGAGACCCCCCAAGGCAAAAGTACGATAAATACAAGATATAGTAAAGAAGGCAATGCTTTCTTTTTTTTCATTTTTGATCTGTAAATGGAGTTGTTAATGAATATGCTTCATTCGCTGACTCTATTCCATTCCCTGACTCTATATGATGATATTTCTATTTCATGATATTTCTATTTCTTTGAAGCAAAAACTCTATAGGTTTGATACCCTGTATCTATTCTTCTTTTTTGTATATTAGTTATTAGTGGAATTTCAGTGCATTGGGTTCTTTCTTAGATCTAGATGGAATGAAATAGTGAAATAGAATAAAAAAAAAGCCCTTTCGGATGAAAAAGGAAGAATAGTATGCGATATATCTAACTTGGATAAAAAAAAATTAAAAGCAAATTTCTCTTATCCTCGTTTGTTCCTTCCTTTAGATAAATACTTAAAAATCCCCTTACAATAACAAATCCAATTTAGAAGGGACTTCCTCCCTGTGTTGAGAAAACTTTTCTTCTTCCAATTCTTCTTTTCTTCATTCAACTCAGTTCAAAAAAGATACCTCAAAATACTTCAATTGGTACGCGCAAGAAATAGGCCAATTCGGCAGCTTTTTGTTCAATTTCTCGTGGAGTAAAAAATTTATCATCAGTACGAGTCAAGGGAATGATCCCCTGGCCCCGGATTTCCATATAAAGAATACGACGAGGATAAAGACCCTCTTTAACCTGAATTCTAATTGATTGGATATCCCGCATAAGGAATCGAAGGAAGACGCGACGTTTTATTCCAGGGAATCCCCAACGAAAAATGCACACTATTCCCTCTTTTCTATCGAATCGGTCATAACCACTACCTACATTCCACAAAATAGTACACCACAAGTAGGAGCTAATGAATAGGCCTGCGATTCCGTAGAAAGACATCACGACCCCCTGCGGAAAAAAAAGAATTTCTTGAGATGGAAGTATAGATATAATATTCTTACCAAGATAACTGGAAATCCCAACCGATAAGAATCCTAGTGAACCTAGAAAAAGAATACAGGCCCAGAAAAAATTACCCCTTTTTCGAGAACCTTTTAGAAGTTCTACCCATATGTGTTCTGATCGCCAATTCATATTAGATATACTAAATCCAGCAGCGGTCGATTGAAATTGAGAGAATAAGCTAAATAATTTTGACTTTACTTTTTTTGATTCTGAAATCGCCTTCAGCAACTAGTACTCCTGTGAAATAATAGGTTAGATACATTGACTTTCTATTCAAAAAATATTCGTTGATTCAATTAAAATAAATAAAATAAAACTCGCTATACCTGGCTCTGCATATTCATGCATTTATGCTCGTAGCCTATATCCGCATCCATAACCGTTTTTCATTTGTGTGTAGAAAGTGTGTGTAGAAAAAGCCACATACCCTACCATATTATATTACTTACACTAAAAAATACTAGACAATCTTATTTTTTTGCACATAAAGAAATAAAGAAGTCATTGCAATTGCCGGAAATACTAAGCCTACTAAAGGCACGAAAATAGAAGGTAAGTTTAAATCCGTCATGGAATAGGTGTCTCAATTCAAATTTACTATTTCTATCTAGTCGAAAAATATCTTAAGATTCTTATGATATAATTAAGTATATCTATTATAAGGAATATTGACTATTGTATTGTATTTTTTATTTTTAGTTTGAAAAATATTCTGTAAAAAAAATGAAAGGATAATAAGAAAATTCCAAAAAAGGAGAACTAATTAAAAAGATTTTATTTTGATTTTCCCATCCTCATGGCCTTTCTATCTTTCTAATCTAATTTGAAATTGGATTCAAAAGAAAGCGGTTAGAATTTACTTCCTGCATACATACTTCTCTAGAAGCGCATACAATAATGCGTGGTAAAGGCGGAAAAATAGTATATTCAATCAAAATCAAAGGGCAAATTATCTTACCTACTATAGATCCCCTACTACCCTCTTAGACTTTAAAAGGCGATATACCACCCAAAGAAAGGGTATGAAAATGCCGGGTGGAGTTAGCTTTTCGACGAAGACCTGTCCCGTGCAGCGAAGCCCTGTTAGTAAGACCCCCCGCAATAATGGATTATAGAAGAATATTATTCCAAATACTCCTCTGGACGCATATAGTAGCATTGCGATTCCGAATCTTTTTTATTTATGAATATGAACAGAAAAAATTCATTGTATCGTTGGGTCGGAGCGGAGGTTTGGTCCAGAAAAATTAGAAACAAAACGTCTACTCTACCGCATTGAAGTCTATAGCGCTGTATTTCCACGAAAGTATAATTCTTACCATCAGGATACGATCCTTTCTTTTGAACTAAACGTCTCTACGATGGGTCCAGGTTCTATGTCCAATCCCAAATCAAGGATTTCTCGCTCTTGATCGGAGTCATAAACTAAAAAAAAACTACCTTTTTATCCTTTTTCTCAAGGTTATAGAAAACTTCCTTATCTAGTTCTAGCATTTTGAAAAAAAAAAAATGCTTCTTTTTTTACACACAGTTCGAGTCACTTGTTGACTCACGATTACGCCTGTTAAAAGTTTCAAACGTCCTCTTTTTTGAAATTGAAAGAGAGTCCTATAAAAAGGTCTAACTTCCAAACTATGTCTTTTTTCATTCATTCTCCTTTAGTTTTTTTCTCTATCTAGAAGTGGAATAGAATAACCCGGTTGAAGGGTAATGATCATACGTCTGTAATGCATTGTATGGCCCAGAATAGGTCCTATTCTTCTACCTTTTCCAGGTAGTCGATGGCTATTCACAGCTACCACCTTAACACCAAAGAAGAGTTCGACCCAATGCTTTATTTCTGTCTTAGTGAATCCCGATTCGACATTAAAAGTATATTGATTCTTTCCCAATAAACGAAGACTTTTTTCTGTAAATACTGCGTATTTGATTCCATTATCATTATCATATGATAATACTATATTTTATTATTTTATTATTTTATTTGTATTTCTTTATTGTATTATACCTTAATATATATATTCTAGATATATAGAATAGACGAATCTCAATTTGTCAAGTCTCATGATCATATCATGATCTATTTTTATTCGGCTCAATCTTTTTTTTCTAAAAAAGATTGAGCCGAGTTTAATTGCAATCAATTAGAAGAATAAAGAAGAATTACTGCATTTCATAACTGATTTTTTTCTCTTTTTATTTCGTTTCTTTTTTATTTATACCTTCTTTATCTTTAGTTTTATCTAGTTAATCAATAGTATCTACCGGCTCGAACTCGAATTTGATCGCCTTCCATACTTCACAAGCTGCGGCTAGTTCAGGACTCCATTTGCAAGCTGCTCGGATAATTTCATTACCTTCGCGAGCAAGATCGCGCCCTTCGTTACGAGCTTGTACACAGGCTTCTAAAGCCACTCGATTAGCTGCTGCACCAGGTGCATTTCCCCAAGGATGTCCTAAAGTTCCTCCACCAAATTGTAATACAGAATCGTCCCCAAAGATTTCGGTCAGAGCTGGCATATGCCAAACATGAATACCACCTGAAGCTACCGGTATAACACCTGGCATGGATACCCAGTCCTGAGTGAAAAAGATACCGCGAGCACGATCTTTTTCAATAAAATCATCGCGCAATAAATCAACAAAACCTAAAGTCATTTCGCGTTCCCCTTCTAACTTACCTACTACTGTACCGGAGTGGATATGATCTCCCCCAGACATACGCAATGCTTTAGCTAATACACGGAAATGCATACCATGATTTTTCTGTCTATCAATAACTGCATGCATTGCACGGTGAATGTGAAGAAGTAGGCCATTGTCGCGGCAATAATGAGCCAAAGTAGTATTTGCGGTGAATCCCCCAGTTAAGTAGTCATGCATTACAATAGGAACCCCTAATTCTCTTGCAAATACAGCTCTCTTAATCATTTCTTCACATGTACCCGCAGTCGCATTCAAGTAATGCCCCTTGATTTCACCGGTTTCGGCCTGTGATTTATAAATAGCTTCGGCACAAAAGACAAAACGGTCTCTCCAGCGCATAAATGGTTGTGAGTTTACGTTTTCATCATCTTTGGTAAAATCAAGTCCACCACGTAGACACTCATAACACGCTCTACCATAATTTTTTGCGGATAATCCCAATTTTGGTTTAATAGTACATCCCAATAAAGGACGACCGTACTTGTTCAACTTATCTCTTTCAACTTGGATACCATGAGGCGGGCCTTGGAAAGTTTTTGAATAAGTAGGGGGAATTCGTAGATCCTCCAAACGTAGAGCACGTAGGGCTTTGAAACCAAATACGTTACCTACAATGGAAGTAAACATGTTAGTAACGGAACCCTCTTCAAATAGGTCTAATGGATAAGCTACATAACAGATCCATTGGTTGTCTTCCCCAGCAACAGGCTCGATGTGATAGCATCGTCCTTTGTAACGATCAAGACTGGTAAGTCCATCAGTCCAAACAGTTGTCCATGTACCAGTAGAAGATTCGGCAGCTACTGCAGCCCCTGCTTCTTCGGGCGGAACCCCAGGCTGAGGACTTACTCGGAATGCTGCCAAGATATCAGTATCCTTAGTTTCATACTCTGGGGTGTAGTAAGTCAATTTATAATCTTTAACACCAGCTTGAAATCCAACACCTGCTTTAGTTTCTGTTTGTGGTGACATAAGTCCCTCCCTATAACTCTTGAATTAAGAATTCTCACAATAACAGGGTCTACTCGATGTTAATTAGGCGTAAATGAAACTTTAGCAAAAATCTCGTAAAACAAAAAGGATATTCAATTAATATAATATCAACTCATTAAAGAAAATTGAGGGCATGCTTAGGTTAATGAATATGTTTCATTCATATATAATGCGTACACCCTGTGTATGTTCTATCCTATAGGAATTCCAATATAGGAATTCGATAGGAATTGAGTTGTTGTTATGGTAAGTTAACACGGTTCGTTATTAAACCATGGATTTGATTTACCAAATCCATAATTATTGTATACTCTTTGATAGATATAGCGCAACCCAAATTAATTCCTAATCCTTATTTTACAAGTTCTTAATAGTTCTCTTTTCTTATTTTGAATGCAAATACCTAACTAAATACTAATAAAATTCTTTGTTGACAGCAATCTATGCTTCACAGTAGTATATATTTTGTATATCGAAGTCCTAGATAGGAAAGTAGAGTAGGCACAGATCCTCCACAAAAGGCAAAATGTATATGAAAAAAAAGATTGATTGAACTTTCCAATGGACTCATTCCATGAGTAAACGATTGAATGGGATTCGCTTGGGCAACGAAATCAAGTCCTGGTCCCCTTTTCTCTCTTATTGAATTAACTAATTCATTTCCTTTTTACTTTTGGATTTTTTTTGATTTGATTTGGCATTATTCAACAATAAAAAAAGAAAAATTTCGACAAATTCCTTTTTTTTAATTATGTGATAATTATGAGAACCAATCCTACTACTTCTCCTCCCGGGGTTTCCACAATTGAAGAAAAAAGTACAGGTCGTATCGATCAAATTATTGGACCCGTGCTGGATGTCACTTTTCCCCCAGGCAAGTTACCTTATATTTATAACGCTTTGGTAGTCCAGAGTAGAGACACTGCCGATAAGCAAATTAATGTGACTTGTGAGGTACAACAATTATTAGGAAATAATCGAGTTAGAGCTGTAGCTATGAGTGCTACGGACGGGTTGATGAGAGGAATGGAAGTGATTGACACGGGAGCTCCTCTCAGTGTTCCGGTCGGTGGAGCTACTCTCGGACGAATTTTCAACGTTCTTGGGGAGC